>NW_018405055.1:1228515-1250395 GCF_002113885.1 Mizuhopecten yessoensis
TACTTTCAGTGCTAGTGTATCTCTTATATCGTACTTTCAGTGAAAGTGTCTCTCTTATATCGTACTTTCAGTGGAAGTGTATCTCTTATATCGTACTTTCAGTGCAAGTGTATATCTTATATCGTACTTTCAGTGCAAGTGATTCTCTTATATCGTACTGTCAGTGCAAGTGTATCTCTTATATCGTACTTTCAGTGCAAGTGTCTCTCATATATCGTACTTTCAGTGAAAGTGTCTCTCTTATATCGTACTTTCAGTGAAAGTGTCTCGCATATATCGTACTTTCAGTGCTAGTGTATCTCTTATATCGTACTTTCAGTGAAAGTGTCTCTCATATATCGTACATTCAGTGAAAGTGTCTCTCTTATATCGTACTGTCAGTGCAAGTGTATCTCTTATATCGTACTTTCAGTGCAAGTGTCTCTCTTATATCGTAATTTCAGTGCAAGTGTCTCTCGTATGTCGTACTTTCAGTGTTAGTGTATCTCTTATATCGTACTGTCAGTGAAAGTGTCCCTCCTATATCGAACTTTCATGCAAGTATCTCTCTTATGTCGAACTTGTATGCAGGTGTCTCTCGTATATCGTACTGTCTGTGCAAGTGTATCTCTTATATCGTACTTTCAGTGAAAGTGTCTCTCTTATATCGTATTTCAGTGCTAGTGTAAAATCTTATATCATACTGTCAGTGCAAGTGTTTCTCTTATATCGTACTTTCAGTGCAAGTGTCTCTCTTATATCGTACTTTCAGTGCTAATGTATCTATTATATCGTACTTTCAGTGAAAGTGTCTCTCTTTTATTGTATTTTCAGTGCTAGTGTATCTCTTATATCGTACTGTCAGTGCAAGTGTCTCTCTTATATCGTACCTTCATTGCTAATGTATCTATTATATCGTACTTTCAGTGAAAGTGTCTCTCTTTTATTGTATTTTCAGTGAAAGTGTATCTCTTATATCGTACTTTCAGTGCTAGTGTATCTCTTATATCGTACTTTCAGTGCAAGTGTATCTTTTATTTCGTACTGTCAGTGAAAGTGTTTCTCTTATATCGTACTTTCAGTGTTAGTGTATCTCTTATATCGTACTTTCAGTGCAAGTGTATCTCTTATATCGTACTTTCAGTGCTAGTGTATCTCTTATATCGTACTTTCAGTGAAAGTGTCTCTCATATATCGTACTTTCAGTGAAAGTGTCTCTCTTATATCGTTTTTTCAGTGCTAGTGTATCGCTTACATCGTACTTTCAATGCTAGTGTATCTCTTATATCGTACTTTCACTGAAAGTGTCTCTCTTATATCGTTTTTTCAGTGCTAGTGTATCTCTTATATCGTACTTTCACTGAAAGTGTCTCTCTTATATCGTACTTTCAATGCTAGTGTATCTCTTATATCGTACTGTCTGTGTTAGTGTATCTCTTATATCGTACTTTCAATGCTAGTGTATCTCTTAAATCGTACTTTCAGTGAAAGTGTCTCTCTTTTATCGTACTTTCAGTGCTAGTGTCTCTCTCATATCGTACTTTCAATGCTAGTGTATCTCTTATATCGTACTGTCTGTGTTAGTGTATCTCTTATATCGTACTTTCAATGCTAGTGTATCTCTTAAATCGTACTTTCAGTGAAAGTGTCTCTCTTTTATCGTACTTTCAGTGCTAGTGTCTCTCTTATATCGTACTTTCAATGCTAGTGTATCTCTTATATCTTACTTTAAGTGCTTGTGTCTTTGTTATGCCTTACTTTCAGTTGCAGTGTAGTACCCTATATCGTACCATCCGCGCTGGTGTCCAACGTCATTACGATTATTCAGTTTTTGTGCCGTACCTGATGGCTTACCTTACCTGCTTATGTCGTACCTTATGACGTACCTTCAGTACGTATCGTACCTTATGTCGTTTTTTCATATCTGATGTTGTACCTCATGTCAAGCCGCATCTTCCATTCATAAGGTTTGACCTGATGTCGTACCTTCAGTGCTAGTGCCGTACCTTAACTCGTTTTTTAGTCCTGGCGTCGTACGTTTGTTGCTGGTGTCTGCCTTGTGTTGTACCTTCAGTGCTTGTGTCCCTCTAATGTCAAACCTGCAATACTTGTATTTACCTCGTGTTGTACTCTAGTGCTAGTGTCATACCTTATGTTGCAACCTCAGTGCTAGTGCCATACCTTATGTTATACCTTCAGTGCTAGTGTCATACCTTATGTTGTACCTTCAGTGCTAGTGTCATACCTTATGTTGTACTCTAGTGCTAGTGTCATACCTTATGTTGCAACCTCAGTGCTAGTGTCATACCTTATGTTATACCTTCAGTGCTAGTGTCATATCTCGTGTTGTACTCTAGTGCTAGTGTCATACCTCGTGTTGTAATTTAGTGCTAGTGTCATACCTTATGTTATACCTTCAGTGCTAGTGTCATACCTTATGTTGTACATGCAGTGCTAGTGTCATACCTTATGTTATACTTTCAGTGCTAGTGGCATACCTCGTGTTGTACTCTAGTGCTAGTGTCATACCTTGTGTTGTACATCCAGTGCTACTGCCATACCTTATGTTATACCTTCAGTGCTAGTGTCATACCTTATGTTGTATTCTAGTGCTAGTGTTATACCTTATGTTGTACCTTCAGTGCTAGTGTCATACCTTATGTTATACCTTCAGTGCTAGTGTCATACCTTATGTTATACCTTCAGTGCTAGTGTCATACCTTATGTTGTATTCTAGTGCTAGTGTCATACCTCGAGTTGTACTCTAGTGCTAGTGTCATACCTTATGTTACACCTTCAGTGATAGTTTCATACCTTATGTTATACCTTCAGTGATAGTGTCATACCTTATGTTATACCTTCAGTGCTAGTGTCATACCTCGTGTTGTACTCTAGTGCTACTGTCATACCTTATGTTATACCTTCAGTGCTAGTATCATACCTTATGTTATACCTTCAGTGCTGGTGTCATACCTTATGTTATACCTTCAGTGCTAGTGTCATACCTTATGTTATACCTTCAGTGCTAGTGTCATACCTCGTGTTGTAATTTAGTGCTAGTGTCATACCTTATGTTATACTTTCAGTGATAGTGTCATACCTTATGTTATACCTTCAGTGCTAGTGTCATACCTCGTGTTGTAATTTAGTGCTAGTGTCATACCTTATGTTATACCTTCAGTGCTAGTGTCATACTTTATGTTATACCTTCAGTGCTAGTGTCATACCTTATGTTATACCATCAGTGCTAGTGTCATACCTCGTGTTGTACTCTAGTGCTAGTGTCATACCTTATGTTGAACATGCAGTGCTACTGTCATACCTTATGTTGTACCTACAGTGCTAGTTGCATACCTTATGATGTATCTGAAGTGCTATTGTCATACCTTATGTTGTAGTTTTTAGTGCTGGTGTGGTCCTGTCAGTGTTGGTTTTGACCTTATATCGTCCTGTCAATATTGGTTTTGATGTTATGTCGTACTTTCAGTGCTAGTGTCTCTCTGATGTCGTACTTTCAAGTCCGTTGTCGTACCTTAAGTCTTTTTCAGTTTTAGTGTCGTACTTTTGTCGTACCCTCAGTTATGTTGGGACCCTGTAGTGCTGTTGCTGAGCACTAGCACTGCTGTTGTCTGCCTTGTGTTGTACCTTCGGTGCTGGTGTGTCACTTATGTCATACTTGCAGGTCTTGTGTTTACCTCGTATTGTACCTTCGGTGCTAGTGTTCTGCCTTATGTTGTGTCTGCAGTGCTGGTGTCGTACTTTCAAATTTAGGGTCTTTATTATGTCGTACCTTCAGTTTTGGTGTCGATCCGTATTCTGATAATGTCTTTAATAAGATGTTTACACAAAATGAAAAGCGACGGTTTCCATGTGGAAGTAGCCTAAAGCTATGGAACGTTAACATGGTACATTGTTACTGTACATCGCTGGAGGGGAGTACTACGGAGTGATTGACGGGTAGTTAGAGTTGTACAAAGGCAGTGGTTACATGAATGTAGAAATAAATATCGTAGTTACACAACCACTAAATGTACATCGGATATCAAAGAACGAAACCATAAGGCAGATTGCATCAGTGAAATGGCGGATTTCGATGATTGATTAGAGGACATGATTTTGTTATATTTTAAAGACTCTCTATTTAGGAAGTTAGTTGTGAGCTAGGAGATGTTTTTACTTATATTTAGTGATGCCGACAATTAAGTATGTTGAGGCTTATAAAAGTAATCCTGTAATTATACTGTGTTATAAAGGATTTATTCAACCTTCACCGATATTATATGTATTCCCCCGATTTCACCCTTCGCTTTTTGCATTTGCTATATCGTATACAACTCATTACATTGAGATTCAATGCCGAACATTAAACTGTGGGGAATATTTTCCGATAAAGAGTAACACGAAAACATGGCTTATGACCGATCATATTAACGGATATGAGAGGTTACTGAGTGTTGGTGTTTGCTACTTGTTGATTAGTCGAGTGGTTAACACTCCGGCCTTCCAAGCAAGCGGCCGTGGTTCGATCCCCGAAGAAGTCGCCGTACGCATGGAATATTAGAGAAAGTGTTTTTCTCCTGCCCACACAACTCCAACAACCCAGGTGGAGTATAAAATGGTCTGGGGTGGGTTTTGAGGTATCTGTGATGTAGCATTCAAGTGAGGTGGTACTATGAATGATACCGTTGGAAGCACGGTCCCACTACGAACAGAACACAATATATCTCCAGCACACACACAGGCATACACACATAAGGAGATATTAGCCAGGTGGCACATGACTAGTAGTTAGCGCCTGATAAGGCAGCTCATGCGAGTTCCTCAATATTGTATTGATTAATAGATATGCTAATTGTATTGACTGTATTAAATTGTATATCTATGCACTGTAAAGCGCTTTAGAGTGGCTTATGTTAGCTAGATAGGGCGCTATATCAAATGTTGTATATTTATTTATTTATTGAAAATAATTTAGAAAGGGTAGTTTACCAAACCTTAGCAAAGATGTTTCCTATGTCGATAATATGATTTATAAGTTGCACGTCAATGTAACACCCGGTCATTGACACGATAAATGGCCAGGTTAAATACTTATAAATGTCGGAAAAGTTATCTCGGATATATTGTTTAAATGGTGTCCTCATGTAAACGTGTTGCAGTCGATTCGGTATTCAAAACTTTGCTCTGCATATTATTACTCCCATGACAGATGTCAATTGCCGAAGGACAACACGGGATTTCCGAAATTGCAAGATGATGAAGATCACGGAAAGGTTTTCCTGTCACCATCATGATCTCATTAGGAAAAAGGATATTTCTTTGGTTGATATGAAGGTCAATTGATTTTAATATGCTTATTATTGTGCTCTGTTATCTTGTTGCCACTAACCCGACTATACGGACGTGACAGTACCGAGATTATACCTAGATTTACGCGTTAGGTGTCGTCGATGAAATAGAAGCCCTCTACCCTTCCGGAACATCTGGTATGTTTTCCAGGGCATCCATGAAAATCTGTCTTACGTTCATATTTTGCCCTATTTTTTTATCGATTTTGAGTTCAGTATTCTCTTGTGTGGTTTATTTTCGCTACACTACATATAGCCGATCTAACATGATGAATACTCTTCCAGCTGCTTTCTTCGAGATCGACGCTTGTTTAAACAACACATTACTACGTTAATAAATACGCTTTAGGATATGAACTTTGCATTGTACAACAGTCTTTTGAACTTACACAATTAACACATACAGGAGAAGCCATGCAAAATGAAAAGGAACTTGAAACAAAAACAAAACAAAAAATAAGAAAAAAAAACCACAAGTACATGTATGAATGAACAGTCGTAACACCAACAAATCAGTTAGAGTGAATAGAGAAGAACTGGACGAAGTAGTGATTTTGTTATCTAGAAAATGTTGTGTATAGCAACAGAAAGGTGGAGAAGGGATCAGGGTTGCTGGAGCTATAGCAGCATTTCGTAGATTAGGCAAAATCTGAAAATAGCGTATAGTATCGAGAAAGACTAAGCTAAAATAATAAAGGAGCACTGTGGTCGAGACAAAGATTGTCTACATTATTTCAGTATTATGGTACACTATATGTATCTGTATTTGACTGCTGTTGATCGATTGCTTACATCCTTATTTTGTCCTCTTTGTCTGGTTAGCTCCGTTTGTTATTGGTCAGTTTTGAATGTTGTCCTGTCGGTACCTTTATCGGGAGTCTAGTCAGTGGTCAGTATTTATGTTGTGTCTATTATACCTATAAACCTTGTTCTATTTCCGGGCTCATGTAGATATGAAAAATGTAAATGGATCATCATCTTCCCTCAAAATGAAGAGATATAAAAGCAGTTTGATCAAAGAGTAAACCGGGTAGTGACAACAAACCAATAGCAATCAACATTATCAAGGCGCAAGTCACAGTCACTAAACTTAAATGTGTTTGAGGGCTAATATTACGAATATGTAAAAACTATTCATTTGTGGCATTTGAGAAGTAACGTTGTTACACTCGATATCTATCCCGTTTTGCCGCCAAGACAACATAGGTTGCCGTTGACAATCTGAGCATTTGACCGTTTGGTGGTTGATGGGTTTTTTTTGCTTCAAGAACACATTTTTCTAGAGCAGCACGTGATCCGATATGACCATAGACTATAGTCTAGTGGTGCCCTGATGAATATTTCTAAACACGGATCTGACTGGACAAAACGGTTGTGTTTGGCACATATTGTTGCCAAATATCTAACTAGATGACCACTGTATCCTTTACTAGACCTGGTCGGGCGACATCAGGGATTACATTAAAAATATATACGCTGTCGATATTAAGCAATATAAATGTAGGACAGACTCGGGTATTGTTTTGTTGCGTTATGTTAGGTGTTTACAACCAGTCAAGACTCTCAAGTTTGCCGTTGAGCAGAAGAGATGTCGTACACAGAGGTATACCAATGCGTTATCCACATCAGTCAAACTACAATACTTTCTTTCCAGGAGGATAATTTCACGTGATATTGTTTCCTACCAACTAAGTATTCAAAAATTCAAAGACGTCACCATTAGAATCAATTCAATTCAAACAAGGGACATGCCGTATAAATTTGGTTTAGATTTATTGTATAGTCAGAAATGCATTATCACAAAATAATCGCGAATACTTTGAGAAGCAAATATCATTTAACTTATCTTTTATCTCAAAAGTAACACCAGTACGTAGAATCGCTTGATTAATCAATTCTTTCTTCAATATAAAGTTGATTTCAAGAAAGAACATAGGGGCATCGCATTCAACGAAATATCGCTTGCGTTGATCTACTCATAGGAACATACTGATAACGGAGAACAACATTAAACAAGCCGGAAATTCAATACATAGACAGCCCTGATTCTGAACCATTTAAATAAGTAACCGCTCAATCGCTGAGCCATGTATGGACTCTGTCTCTGCGCTTGGTTTATCAGTCAACACATCACCCCGTGTTTACTTACACTGTCAAAAGATAGACAAGAAGAGACAGGATGAAGGCAAATGTGGAGGCCCTAACGCTGCCAGCACCACCCGTGCTATTTAAACACTGATTGGGGATATTCTTTGTTTCACTCTCTGTTTCACACAGACATGACTTTCTGGGCTTACAGGAATCAATAGATCCCCAAAATTTTGTATACTCAACATCTGGTGAAGATTTAGTTAATTTTCTAAACATGTCTCCAACATCCCCAATGAGACAGGCATTCTTGCTCAGTACTTTTTCCGTGTACTCTTTGCATTCTTTCAAGCATGACATGAATGGTCTACAGGTGTCCATAACGTTATGATACAAATCCTGAAAATCTGGATGTGTGGTATTTTGAAAAGAACGCACGTTGCATCCGTCGATGACAGAGAACTCTTCCCTGTAGTCGGTCCATTTACACATGTCGATTCCCTTCCATTGGACACAACTAGGCATTTTCATGTTTTCTGCTGGGTAAAATGCAAGAAAGCTTAAACACGCTTCATCCGAGTTTCCGTTCCCTTGGAATGTAGTCTCGGTCTTTCCAATTGAGTTGAAGGTGCATGTTGTCTTCAGTTCATCCCCCGGCCGGAGCTCGATAGGATCATGGAAGCTTTATTACAAAGGAAAAGATAAAGGTCATCGGAGGTACTGCACCCTTACCCTTTGTTTTATTTCTGGTATGTTTTATATCGTACACTGTTTGACCGAATGTTTATTTCTAGTTTTTCTTTCTTTCGTAACGACTTTCGCTTTTTCAGCTGCAGTCAGGCATAAACATTAATTCATAATATACTTGAAGTTACACCATTTTACAACGTTTTATCAATTGCAATGTGTGTTACTCGAAATATTTCCGATCATTTAATATACTATCCAGAGTAATTGGATTATACTTACTCACTCTTGAATTATTGAATTATCATAGCTGTACAGCTTGTCATAAGACATGTCCCTTAGTTTTACTCCATTGGACTGTACTTACTCTAGAACTATCATAGCTGTACAGCTTGTCATAAGACATGTCCTGTAGTTTACTCCATTGGACTGTACTTACTCGTGAGTGACGGAACTATCACTGCTAAACACATTGTCATCAGCTATGACCCTTAGTTTCACTCCATTCCTATATTGCTCGATTCTCTGTTTACGTCCTGAAACCATACGACAGTATAAAACACATTTATAAACATATGGAGTCCGTTACATCATATCCGTTCACTGGTTCACATATTATCGCCTTTATATCATGATATGTTTATTGAGTTATGTATCAAAACCTGTACGTCAAAAGTTGTGCAATGGGTCACATATCACGGCTGTTACACCAGAATATGTTCAAAGGTCACCTATCATGTCTGGTACATCAGAATGTGTTCAATAGGTCACATATATTATATGTTACATTAGAATGTGTTCAATGAATCACATATCATGTTTATTACAACAGAATGTGTTCACTGGGTAATATACAATGTCTGTTACATCAAAATGTGTTCAATATCATGTCCGCACGCGGTGCGTCTTAACATGTTCAGAAGATCATAATATCACGTCCTTTCTTTACTATATTGTGTTCTATTGGTCACATATTTATAATTGAGTCATAGGTATAAGATGTATACTCTTAATTTCTTTAATGTCTTTTCAACTCTCACCCAAGTAGTGCATGTGGTTGTATGCCCTCGTGATGTAGACAGTGGAAGAAATCTTTCGACTCGAGCAGTCAGCGGAACAGCTGCCTTCCACCTGGTACGCTGCCTCCCCTGGAGGAATAGCCAAGTACTGCTGACCGATCGTCATAATATTTGCATCGTTCAGGCGGCGATTGGCTGTGTAATACAGCGTCATCCCGGAACTGTCTGTGAAGTCGGAGCGGAGCTTGTGATTGTGCCGGTGAATCTAAGGAAACACAAGTTTACTTTCATTGGGTGTGACCTGATAAATGTTTCTGTAGGACTCGCTCTTCGACAAATAATGACATTCCTGATACCCTATAACATCAATTTTTCAGATCGGTTTATGTGAAACGAGGAAATCGGTGGTACATTGAAGATGCTGGTCATTCCGTTGTCTCACGAACTTACCTGTTTGGTGTTTAGGCGATAAATATCAATATTGAACAGAATTTCACAAGTCAAACCTTATTTGCTACTTTCTCGTTAGAAACATTCCGAAAAAAATCCAGTCAAAAGGCACCAGTGTCGAATTTGTATCAGAAGGATTGGATGGTGATTCACATCTTACCTGCATTAAAGCCTTCTTGAAGCCATTCTGACCTATCCGAAATCCAAAATCTTTATGCAGGCATTCTCCATTCAAGCCATCACTCCATTTTCCAATTAGAACTGTGCAAGTCTGGTGGATGGCCGAACTGCACGACTGCGTAGTGTTTACAGAAAAGTCCATTATCGGGGTAGCAGCTGCAGAAAAAGAAGACGACTTTACAAAAAGAATACATGGGGCGGATTTCATGGCTATGTTATGGAGTCATAATTGCCAAGCAGTCCTTACGAAGTAAATATACATGACGTGATGACGTCACAAATTAGAACACCGTGAGAATATGTCCGTAAGCATCGAGGTCCTTTGACTATTTCAAGCGGGCAAAAGTTGTTTTCCTGTTACAAAAATCATGTGTACTGCACAAATATTTCTAGGAATAATATAAGCTCTAAGCTTGTTTTCCAATGCCTGTGTAATTATATATGAATGTAATTAACATGTTTGAATATTGAATAAATACTGTCTAAACTAAATATTTCTACACTATTACATTCCAACCACTGTTACTAAAAGACGTACATGTACCTTTTTCGTCACATGCATACAGTAAAATCTGATGTGTGACCTCCTCGTTGTTGATATAGGGTGTGTTAGCTACCAGGTGGTAGTCCCCATCTGTCGGCAGGTCCAACAGCATACAGTAAGAGCTTGTTGATGTAGGCGGAACCGCCATCTCCGGAAATCGAACAGTTATGCTCTTCGTTCCTGAAAGTAGTAAACGGAAACAAATGTAGTAGATTGTCCCATGTAACCCACTCTCCATCTTTTGTAGTCAAAGAATTACGGAACGAGACTACCGTGGCCGGATTACCGACGATGATAGCATACGACAATAGGTTCCATAAGATAACTTAATAAGCATGCAGAAAAAACCCGATAGGTAGTAGGCCCTAGGCTATATATTACAGATGAAAAAAGCATGTTCACCACCACAAGGAAAGCGATCGGGAGGCTTCGAACAGAATCTAGCGAAGAATGATGAAAATAAAATATCGTCTTTCGGCAAGGGAAACCGGGATCCGTAAAGGGAGGTTGTTTGTTTTTAGAGAGAACGTGATGTCCGTCCGCACTTGAACCGCCAACCACGTATCTTCTTCATGATGTTGATTTTTCTTCAATGGAAGCATACACATACAACATCACGCTTTTAGAGTGAATATAATATATTTAACGTTACACATATCATGTAGTTGTAGGCACTTTCATTATTTTGATTGACGAACACTCCTAAATGCATGGTTTTCAAAGCTGCAAAAAATGAATTGTTCGTTACCTGCCTCATCAAACAAAATTTGCAAAAATAATGTATATTAAAACGTACCAACATCGCTGAGGGCGTCACACTGGAACCCGGCGTTACAGTCAATCCAGGAGTTAGAGGCCTGACACAAGGGGTCGGAGTAAGGAGTACACACCCCAGGGTGACTGATACCGGTTGTGGCTGTTGGGGTGTTTCCTTTAGTCCATACACAATCCGGGTCTCCTAGTTCCTCCCCGTTAGTTATTCCATCCCCGTCCGAGTCCATCTCACACAGGGCTTTTGTCCATGTCTGTAAAAAAAAGAGTCGCCAATTGTATTAACTATCATATAGATACATGTATCAGTAATTACATATTTTTCATACACTGAGGAAATGTTTGACCGCAATTGAAAACCAGTTATTAACCAAAGAATGTAATCACATGCCATGTTTATAAACATTTAAAGATTAATATATGCCTACCATTCCAGCGTTCTTGAATTCTAATCCAAACGGGTTTCTGTCACCTCCTCCGAGGGGGTTCAGGTGGCCAACGCCCTTCCATATGTAGTTGGCCATACACGGGTGTGGCACATTTCCGCCATTAGGAATCTCGTCCTGGAAATGACGGTACCCCCATACCGTAGACAGACACAACACAGCAATCAGTCCACGCATTCTAAATTAAACAGCAGCCTGTACATAATATGGTGCCCCAGTCTGTCAAGAAAAACACAAACGATAATTTTAACTGAACTCAATTTGAAAAATCTCAGAGAAATAAATGGCTGAATCTGTTCATGGTTAAGTTGATTCTGTGTTACGAAACCATCTGAATGGCATAATGGTCAACGTGTCTATACCTCGTGACTACGTCATTTACCATTAGTACTTATAATGTTACGGACTTTTCACCGGAGTCCCATTAGATGTTAAAATTATACTAGACTGTCACACTTGACTAATGAACAAATTAACGATATGAATATTCCAAACATAAAGTAGCAAACATAACGATTTTAAGATGAGGAAATCCGCTTTGTTAATAAACCTTTGTCCAATGTTTAAGTCTTACCTGTGTCAAAGTAATTTAAAGTCAATGGCGCATTGAAGTTCGTTTGCTCCGTGCGTTATAAAAGAATGTGTATTAAAGCAAAGAGAATTGTAAATATACTAGAACATTGACATGTAAACATTTAAAGTGGTTCGGGTCTGATGTCTCTTGACGTCATCATTTTCAGTAATAGTTGACCTTGCCAGCGGCTGAGTTTCTATCTTCCTCGAGCAATTCATATGATTTACCAGTAACAGATAATTGAATTTCCATTTGTCTATTGTATAACGAGACATCGACATGATCATGACTGGATCACTTTCTTCAGGCTTTATGCATATGGGCTGTCAGGACAGAAAATGGACTTATCTATAAATTTTAATTGCACAAGATGCCCAGAGGGTTGTATTGCTCGCATGGAGTTTCAAGCAATCACGGCAAAATGTTACCATTAAAAGTAATAATGCAAATAAGAATCCATGGATAGAGCCGACCCCAGGTGCCGATCCAGGTAGCACATGTGCATCCGAATTTTCATGCTCAGCAAGACTAAGTGCCTATGGGTGGGGGTTGACCCAGGTTTGATTTGTTGGTGTTCTACAACCTATTAACAGCTTCAGTCATTTAAGGACGTGCCAGATTTTTGTGGTGGAGATCTCAACTGCTACTAAGTTGTGACCCAACAAATAATTCCGTACGGTTGTGCCAAGAACTGGGGTCAATGCTAATATTAGGACTGTAGTTGTGTGTTTGTGCCCAGTAATTTCATCTCTTTAGTTATTTGGTAGGGGTCTAAACTGTTTCAAAGTCGTGATCCAAGGACTTTGTCTCCAGGAATGGGGTCAGACATATCTCCACCAACAAATAATACCAACTAGATATGGTTGATATCAATCTAATAGTTCCAGAGAAGAAACTGTTAAAATCAACATGGCAAAATTATCCCTGTTTAGTACCGTCCCTCAGCCCCATAACTAGCGCAGGTAACGTCTGTATCATTTAAACCGCATTCGAGTTAGCGGTTCATGTTTTGTTTTCCTGTAATGCATTGGGCGTTCATGATGTCTATACACCGCATCTGGAATCAATTTTATGCTTAAATCAAATAAATTTTATGCTTAAATTAAATTAATTTATGCCGTTTTTGGAGTAATAATGACCTAAGGACGTGAGCCATGACATTTACAGTCCATGCGAATGTCATCCGAACTTGATGTTTGCCTGCAAGGTTGTGTCGGTGGTTATAAGTGCAGACGTATGTCAAAGATAGTTTTCCAAAATATAACCAGATGGTAGTTATATTTTTCAAACTAGTCAGTATGGACACAAAAATAAAAAAATACTACTGTGATAAGAAAGACTTTCAGATCCAAATCTGTAATCGGTCCGAACAAATAAAAAATATCTCGATAGTACGGCTTTAATATAAATATCCGTGACATTGAGGAATTATTAATCTTCTCGGCCAGATGACTTGACAATTTTGACATTAAGCACACGTAACGAACGACGTAACGGATTTCATTCGGAACTGCTTTGGCATTTTCTTTGGCTTTGTGGTTGATAGGATGTAGAGTATGCATTACGAGAAACTTAATAAACGGGTGACTGGAAGTCGAACATTGCATCTGGTAGAGTAAGAAATGAGCACACAAGCAAAATTACTCCAATTTTTAGCAGACATATCAATAAGACTTGTACTAGATCTTGTGCTGTATTTTTGCGATAAAATATGTTTATAAATATAAAGTAAAAAGGGCGTATATTTTGTAACTACATGTACGTACAATACTCCTAGTCATGACAGGTCAAAACAGGCTAGTCCCACCTTTTCTGTACTCTCAGCTCCCGCCAAATTTGAGACATTAAATTATGGAAATAAATGACGTCATAATCATTATGACGCTTTATGCACAATTCATAACGTCATAGTTTTTAAATCTTTTGCGTTGCGGACTTCTGATGTTGCATATCGTCGATATTTGATGGCAATGTCGTTAACAGAATAGAGAAAACACAAATCAGGTAAGTATCCTTGAATGTAATTGTAGAATTCATGCGTCGACCTAATAGTTTTCAAAAGAATAAAACTCCAATGCCGGTTTCGCTTCAGTTTCAGATGTAAATGTCGTCAGATAAAATACTCAGTTAAATCACAGCGTGTTAATTTTCGTTTCAGTGGCACAATCAATAGCTCTACAGTAGGCAAAGTAAATGAAAAGAGATGCATGAAACAAAATGATAAAGTAGAGTGTGAGGCATATGAAACAGAAATACCTCACCTTGTCAGTTTGAGCTTTGTCAGAGTCGTCGATACTTAGTAGGTAGTTCAGATGATAGTTTAACGTGTCACTGTTGTGGAAATGGTTATGTGTACTGTAGCTTAAATTTATTTATTTTTAAAAATTGTATTACTTAAAATAATAAACAATAAACAAATATAATAATATAAATATTTTCATGGGGACTTTCGTTTATGCAATCAATGCAATGGGAGGCAACTCGAACGACAATGGCCTATTGTTCCATGAACAGCTGTTTTTAAGTCACAGAACCTGTAACGAAGTACAAAATAAAATTTGGAATTATACAGTTGTAGCAGGAAATTAAAGAAAGTAAGTGTTTCCACTTTACCGATTTAGTTCAAAGGAAATTCCCTCTAGCGCGAAGCTAGCAGGCGACCATAATATTATCTATAATCAAAATCTGCCACTTTGTAATATATTTAAGAATCGAGTACGTTTGGGTCATAATTAAACCCGTGACGAACCGTGACGGTTACATTCCTGAAGATGAGTCAGGAACAAGAGGCCTGTATCGCTCACATGGAAATGTTAGCAAAATTGAAGATGAAATAGCCAGATGTTGCTGTACATTATTTCATGGTTAATCAGGAGTTATATTTATATGCAATTGGACAAAATCCTGTCATTCCTACAGAAAAAGGAGGATTCTGAAGAAGTTGCTATGTTTCCACTGGGGGGCGGGGGGCACACTCACTTTTTTATACAAAATTGAGTCCCTTTTGCCCAAAGATGCTCAGGAACAAATTAGGATGAAATCCCTTCATTCTTATGGTAGACGAAGAATTTTAAAGGTTTAACCTCTATTTCCCCTATTGGGCCCCGTCCCTCTGCCCCGAGGGAGGCCACACCCACCGTTTATACAAAATTGATTCCCTTTGGCCGAAGAATGCTCGAGACGAAATTGAAATAAAATCCCTTAATCCCTTTGGTAGAAGAAGGATTTTAAAGGTTTTACCTCTATTTCCCCTATTCGGCCCCGTCCCTCTGGACCCAGGGTGGCCACACCCACCGTTTATATAATATTGAGTCCTCTTGACCCAATGATGCTACAGACTAAATACGAATAAAATCCCCTAGTCCCTATGGTAGAAGAAGGATTTAAAAGATTTTACCTATATTTCCACTATTTGGCCCCGCCCCTATGCCCCCAGGGCGGCCACACCCACCATTTATACAAAATTGAGTCTTCTTGGCCAAAAGATGCTCGAGACTAAATAAGAATAAAATACTTTAATCCCTACGGTAGGGAAGGATTTTAAACGTTTTACCTCTATTTCCATTGTTTGGCCCCGCCCCTCTGCCCTCAGGGGGCCACACCCACCGTTTATACAAAATTGTTTTCCCTTGGCCCAAGGATGCTCCAGACTAGTTCAGGATATCCCTTAATCCCTATGGTAGAAGAAGGATTTTAAATGTTTTACCTCTATTTCCCCTATTCGGCCCCGCCCCACTACCCCCAAGGGGGCCACACCTACTGTTTATACAAAATTGTGTTCTCTTGGCCCAATGATGCTCTAGACTAAATTAGAATAAAATCCCTTAATCCCTACGGTAGAAGAAGGATTTTAAAGGTTTTACCTCTTTTTCCCATGTTTGGCCCTGCCCCTCTGCCCCCAGGAGGGCAACACCCACCGTTTATACATCACTCTCGGGCTGATAAGGGATATGATATCAAAATGGTCATATAATAACCTCTAACTATCAACCATTACGACTACGAGTTGAGGGGGCCTTTTTCTCCCACTGTTAAGCATTGTTACTTGACGTCATTATTAGAAGATTGACCATTGAAATCACGTCCACGATGTTAGCCACTAGCCAAAAATGTTTACCATTTTCTAGCAGGTTTATCTAATGAGTCAGGAATAAGGAAACCTATTGGGGTCGTGGGAGAAATATATTTCATCACGTAAAATGTAATGAACAGAGAGCCCTATGGAAATAAGCCTAAAGAGGCTTTATGGGTTACATCAAGGCTAAATTCTAATGTCTTCACTGTCTAACTAATTTAAGTTTGAAAATCGTTGAACATTCTGGTCAATCAATTTAATATTTTCCTGTTTTACAATCTAATTTCAAACTGAAACAAATTGCTATATTATCTCTTATATATGTTGTACTTATGTATGTGATATATTACCTTTACCCGAATAAAATAATAATACTTACAAGATATAAAAGTCTTTTCGTGTCTATCTCAGTGTCCATACGCTTATGACACGGAATTAGATTAAATTCTGGAGCTATGTACTCTTCGATATCCAGGGGTTACGCTCACTTTCGCTCTCTGCAACACTTGAATAATAAACTGACAAATCACTAGGCTGATACCTGTCCTTTGAAGATTACAAAGGAGCGACACCCGACTTCAAAGCCATTAAGTTTTACCGTTAGAGGACCGCGATATTCTTTTAATGTACATCAAAGAATCAAAGTAGTCTTCTTGTCTCATCCACAAGTTGGTGCCCACTGAGCCTTCAATTTTGCTTTGACTATTCCAGGGGTGCAAAGAGCGAAAGTGTAACCCCTGGATATCGAGGAGGGAGATATGTTTAATAAAAAAACAAAAACATAAACCAAAGTATCGGATTTATATACCGGACAAGATAAACAAGTTACAACAGATAAAGAACCAACCGTAGTGTTGGCAAACTATGCTATTTAAGTCCGTGCTTATGATAAGCAAGGTGACTACGACAATCAGAATATTTAAATTAGGTTGTTCTGCGTGCGAATTCAAGTGATGCCTAATGCAGTCACAGCAAGCACGAACTCTGATATATCGATGTTGACTCATTATATCTGATTGGTGAAGTTGGGTTTCAATTTCGTCAAAAAAGCGATAGTGGATAGCGCACTCGCCGTTTGATTTCCCGATCGTACCTGAACAATTATGGGGATCCCTTGCCCGATCACGTGGGGGTTTTCCGGGTTCTCCGGTTTCCTCCCACATTAATTTTGATTGGTTGGTAGGTTTAAGGTCATATCAATACAAAGATCCCAAATATTGCAATGGGTGCAGCAGATTTATTTTGGTCGCTTTTGTGTCCTCAAATAGAGGACACCAAAGCAAATCCCCAATTCTGCAGGATCCACCATTATTCGCCTATTACGATACATTGAAGTGGATCCAAGCAGGTGATTTTTTTCTCGATCCCCCATCTGCATGAATGTCCCGCATTAAGACCCCCGTGCGCTTACATCCGGGCAAACAAGTGTGATTTACAAAAGTTAAAATGCACGTACATATAAATAACTTGTTAAAAAAATAGTAATGTGTATGTATCAAATTTGTTCTCTACAATATGTGTGGTGGTTTTCGAGATAGGATTAATTATTCAATGAAAATTGTTTGGGTACAGCATTTTGTTCTCTATCTTATCAAAACTTTTCAATGAAATTTATTTCCAATATTAGTTTTTTATATCTCGTATTATGGTCAATTCAGATAGAAAACAAAGGACCTTCACACTACGCAACGGATGAGTGCTACAAAGCTGCGGAGAACATCCTCGTCCTGACCGATATGGATTGTAATAAGCCTTTATTTACTGCTTAATCGATAAAAAATACTTACAAACAGGCAGACAGCCGGTTTCAATGGGGTTTTACTAGTAATACAAATATGTTTTCCCGGCGTTTAATAATTTATGTTTAACGAACTGTGTTTTCATCTTTTGTAACTATCCAATAACATAATTTATTTTGTGTATGTATTTTTATATTGGACACATTACTATTTTCGGAGCAAAGATTGGTGTTTTAGCACCATATTCGATCAATTATTTCATCAATTATCCGTTCAATGAGTTTACTTTTGCCCAAGTTGATTGATTGCTCAATGACTAGTCAACCATTTATGTCTTACCTGATTTTCCCTACAGCAAACAACTCCGCCAACGAGAAAACGATTGGGGACGGGGCTATCGGCTGTTGTGGATTTGTGCTACTCTTCTTTTCCTGTATTATCTTTCTCGCCACATTGCCGTTTTCTCTGTGTGCTTCTATCCATGTAAGTATAACACCATTGATCAATCGATGTGTAAATAGACCTTCTATACCGATCAATAAGAGGGCGTGCCACATGTCATATACCTGTTCTTTCTTTACAGGTAGTCCAAGAGTATGAACGAGGTGTCGTATTTCGCCTTGGCAGGGCAGTACGCGGGGGAGCAAGAGGACCAGGTATGCGTATACACTGCACATGTATTTACTCGCATTAAACACAGGAACTTAGTTTTTGTTACAGCTTTATTTGGACCTAAACTAAGGTGTCAAGAGTAGTTTTACATGTTTCAGGGGTTTAGATCGACTTTCGGTAAAAAATTAAACCCCAATGATCATATATTATATACGAGAAGGGAGGAAAGCTCTCGATGTTGAAATGTCGACCCCACCTAACTTTCTTGCATCAAAAACAACATTTCTAGTTGATCTACGGGAAAATGCATAGTACCGTTGGAAAGATGGATGATGTTTCTTTTTAAATCCTCCTATATGCACGTAAACTGTATTCTCCGCCAAAAACACACGCCATTTCAGAGTTCTTTCGCAGTCAGCCTGCCACGTTTTTTAATATCAATGAGGTTGAGGTCAGCGCGTGTTGAAATATGCAGTGTTGGTTGGTTTAGCGAAAATATGGATGCATTTCCAGCCAATCGCACCACGGGTCTCGGCACGTGGCTGACATCAACCTCAACAAGTTAAACTATGGTCAATACTACATTGCATAGGGATACATGTACAGTCACTGGCCATAAGTATTGGCGCATATCGGCGACGTCATATTTGTTTACGCTAAGATCTTATAAGGGAGGGCATATTTAAAAGTGGAATATCTCAATAAATAAAGAAGGTACTCACATGAAATTTTCAGTCCTTTGTTATCTGTCCTCTAGCTCTAATTACACTTCGTAATCTCTTTGGGAGTGAATTATAAAGGTTCCGAATCGAATATAGCACAAAGGCAAACCGGACCATATATCGTTCACAACTCTGATCAGATCTGCTCTGTTTTGAACCTCTCCCAAAAGTTTCGAAAGACGAGTTTTTATTGTTTTCCAAATATTCTCAATCACATTGAGATCTGGACTTTGGGATGGCCATGGTAAAGTTATGATATTATTTACAGTTTTCCACTCGTTAGCTCTCCGTGAGACATGACACGGGGCATTATCTTCTTGTAAAATCCAGGGTGTAATTGCAAAATGTCTCGCGACAACTGGCCATAAATTTTCATCTTAAATGAAAATACACTTATCAGTGTTTATATTTCCATCAACAGATGTAAGTGTTCCGACCCCAAAATAGGAGATACATCCCCAAAACATAGCCGAGAAACGCACATTTCGACCACTACGATCAGACCTTTCAGACGATTTTCTGGGCTGCCCACTTCTTGGTAAATTTTCGACACTTTCCCTTTCACGGACTCCCTTCAAAACATTCTTTACGGTTCTTTCTTTAAGTTCTAACAACCCTGCAATTTTTCGAGCCGAAAGACCACTGTTAGACAGCTTTACAGTGGATTCTTTAACGGCTGGAGTCAATTCACGGCTTTTTGGAGCCATTAACGGGCAGACGACAATATAAACACATAGGAAGGGGAATAACTCTTTTTGAGTGTAACGCAATTTCCTACATCCTACAAATTGTTCCGGTACTGGTTTTGTAAGAATACGTGTTATTTTGGCAAAGATACAGCTGAAAGCGATAGGAATACATTTTATTCACTAAATGACGTCGCCATTATGCGCCAATACTTATGGTCAGTGACTGTACATGTCTATTCCTTTGAACTATATAATGTACTAGCGGCTTAATACAAAATTAAACCTCTGTGTGCGATGCGATATCGTCTAAAATATTAATGCTTACTCTTCAACTATTATCAGGTAGTTATCCTATTTTATTCAATGAATTAAATTGTATACAGTATAATTTTACTAAGCGTTCGCCTCTAGGTAGCACATATATCATATTCATGTTGGTTACTTGCCCGCATCCGTCCCTGATATATGTAATCGTTTACAAGTCATAATTCTATTCTATTTGCATATGACAGTGCCCTGATACTTTCAATGGTAATGTCAATGTAGGCTCCAGATGTAAAATCTGATTATTAAGTTCCCCTAAGGAAATGGGGGGATTTATTGGTTTTACTCCGTGTTTTCTTCTTCTTATTCTTCTACTTCCACCGTAAAGGTTCAGACTATTTCTGAAAAAAAATTGGACGGAAATTAATGAAACTTTAAACAAGTGTTCATCATGCTAAAGGGGTGTGCAAATGACTTTCATTTTCCGATCGGCCAACAAAGATGGCCGCCACGGCCTCTTATTGGTCGAAATGAGACATCAGTCGATTTTTCTCAAATTTGGTACATGTATGTAGGTGTATTTTTGCATCTTTGCGTCTATGGGGTCAGTTTGGGGGACTTCTGTAATGGTCCCCATTATAATTAGGACCATAACAATTAGTTCTTGTTTTTAATTAGGAATTGTCTGTATCACGAAATCTGTTCTATAGGTATCATCTTCACGTTACCATGTGCAGAGAAGTTTACTCTGGTGGACCTGAGAATCAAGTCTTTTGACATACCACCACAGGAGGTAAGCCAGCCCCCCACCCCCACCCCCCAAATCGGGTGTGCATTATTTGTACCGTCATTTGAAGCAAACACGTAGACGTACACTGACAGAAAGTAGAGGTAACTGTCCTCATAGTCAGTCAAAATCAAGGAGGGGAAGCAGGTCACTGATGATACATATAGTGCAAAGAGAAGAACGGTAGGAAACGAAAGTTGTTAAGATGAGTGGTGCACCAAGTTATGATTTAATTTCTCACCTTCACTGTTACGAGGAGGAATTTAACTCTGCGGTATTTCGTCAGAACATTCATAAACCAGTTGCACTTTGCAGCCAGCGTTTACCGCCCAATCCCTCAAACTAAATGCATATTGATTGGGTAGGACTAATCCTTGTGCGCCTTATTGTTCTTGCCGCTTAGGCCTTCCCGCTCACCTTGCTTACTGTTGTAAATCAACTCAAAATGGCTTTTAAATATCGTACAGGCCGAAACTCTTTACACAGTTTAATATTATTACAATGCAAGTGTACAAGCAGTTAAGATAACCGATCATATTGTGACATGTATCACATTTCAATGTTTGGCGAATACGAATGCTTTAGCGAAATACCACAATGTTTCCTTAACGCGTTCATGAGACGCATAACACATCCCTTTATATTTACATTTGCATGGCATTGTCACTGTATAGCCTCTTTGAAAGCTGTGTCGTTGATGAGACTTTAATTACCATGCATCACGAGACACAATTCTTAGCGTATTAATACAACACTGACCGGAACTACAATATCCAATATAAATAAACATGACGGCTGCTGAAATATCGCTGGCCATTGTGAGATTTGACAATGTCATTGTAAATTTATGTGCAAAATAAAAAATAAAATAAAAAACACTTTTATTACAACGAAAACAAGACCAAG
>NW_018405055.1:1251206-1304925 GCF_002113885.1 Mizuhopecten yessoensis
TATATCCCTTTGAAGATGTTCTTACGTTTTCTTTGCATTCTTGTCTATATATATCAATAAGTCTTTCTCTAATAACATTATAACACATATCATCATTTAATTCCGTTTCCCATATGTAACCAAGGCCAATTCTAAATAAATCATTTTCTATGTTTAAAACCCATTTATCCTTATTCTCTAACATATCTTTATAACATGCTTGCAAAATACAATTACTAGTCCTTTTTAACTTAATCCAATATTAAATAATTCTTAACTTTCTTACCAATGACAATGGATNTATCATTCCGAATACAAATAGCAGGGTGACATTCGTCCTAATCAAGCGGGGTGGTGTTATCATTCCGAATACAAATAGCAGGGTGACATTCGTCCTAATCAAGCGGGGTGGTGTTATCATTCCGAATACAAATAGCAGGGTGACATTCGTCCTAATCAAGCGGGGTGGTGTTATCATTCCGAATACAAATAGCAGGGTGACATTCGTCCTAATCAAGCGGGGTGGTGTTATCATTCCGAATACAAATAGCAGGGTGACATTCGTCCTAATCAAGCGGGGTGGTGTTATCATTCCGAATACAAATAGCAGGGTGACATTCGTCCTAATCAAGCGGGGTGGTGTTATCATTCCGAATACAAATAGCAGGGTGACATTCGTCCTAATCAAGCGGGGTGGTGTTATCATTCCGAATACAAATAGCAGGGTGACATTCGTCCTAATCAAGCGGGGTGGTGTTATCATTCCGAATACAAATAGCAGGGTGACATTCGTCCTAATCAAGCGGGGTGGTGTTATCATTCCGAATACAAATAGCAGGGTGACATTCGTCCTAATCAAGCGGGGTGGTGTTATCATTCCGAATACAAATAGCAGGGTGACATTCGTCCTAATCAAGCGGGGTGGTGTTATCATTCCGAATACAAATAGCAGGGTGACATTCGTCCTAATCAAGCGGGGTGGTGTTATCATTCCGAATACAAATAGCAGGGTGACATTCGTCCTAATCAAGCGGGGTGGTGTTATCATTCCGAATACAAATAGCAGGGTGACATTCGTCCTAATCAAGCGGGGTGGTGTTATCATTCCGAATACAAATAGCAGGGTGACATTCGTCCTAATCAAGCGGGGTGGTGTTATCATTCCGAATACAAATAGCAGGGTGACATTCGTCCTAATCAAGCGGGGTGGTGTTATCATTCCGAATACAAATAGCAGGGTGACATTCGTCCTAATCAAGCGGGGTGGTGTTATCATTCCGAATACAAATAGCAGGGTGACATTCGTCCTAATCAAGCGGGGTGGTGTTATCATTCCGAATACAAATAGCAGGGTGACATTCGTCCTAATCAAGCGGGGTGGTGTTATCATTCCGAATACAAATAGCAGGGTGACATTCGTCCTAATCAAGCGGGGTGGTGTTATCATTCCGAATACAAATAGCAGGGTGACATTCGTCCTAATCAAGCGGGGTGGTGTTATCATTCCGAATACAAATAGCAGGGTGACATTCGTCCTAATCAAGCGGGGTGGTGTTATCATTCCGAATACAAATAGCAGGGTGACATTCGTCCTAATCAAGCGGGGTGGTGTTATCATTCCGAATACAAATAGCAGGGTGACATTCGTCCTAATCAAGCGGGGTGGTGTTATCATTCCGAATACAAATAGCAGGGTGACATTCGTCCTAATCAAGCGGGGTGGTGTTATCATTCCGAATACAAATAGCAGGGTGACATTCGTCCTAATCAAGCGGGGTGGTGTTATCATTCCGAATACAAATAGCAGGGTGACATTCGTCCTAATCAAGCGGGGTGGTGTTATCATTCCGAATACAAATAGCAGGGTGACATTCGTCCTAATCAAGCGGGGTGGTGTTATCATTCCGAATACAAATAGCAGGGTGACATTCGTCCTAATCAAGCGGGGTGGTGTTATCATTCCGAATACAAATAGCAGGGTGACATTCGTCCTAATCAAGCGGGGTGGTGTTATCATTCCGAATACAAATAGCAGGGTGACATTCGTCCTAATCAAGCGGGGTGGTGTTATCATTCCGAATACAAATAGCAGGGTGACATTCGTCCTAATCAAGCGGGGTGGTGTTATCATTCCGAATACAAATAGCAGGGTGACATTCGTCCTAATCAAGCGGGGTGGTGTTATCATTCCGAATACAAATAGCAGGGTGACATTCGTCCTAATCAAGCGGGGTGGTGTTATCATTCCGAATACAAATAGCAGGGTGACATTCGTCCTAATCAAGCGGGGTGGTGTTATCATTCCGAATACAAATAGCAGGGTGACATTCGTCCTAATCAAGCGGGGTGGTGTTATCATTCCGAATACAAATAGCAGGGTGACATTCGTCCTAATCAAGCGGGGTGGTGTTATCATTCCGAATACAAATAGCAGGGTGACATTCGTCCTAATCAAGCGGGGTGGTGTTATCATTCCGAATACAAATAGCAGGGTGACATTCGTCCTAATCAAGCGGGGTGGTGTTATCATTCCGAATACAAATAGCAGGGTGACATTCGTCCTAATCAAGCGGGGTGGTGTTATCATTCCGAATACAAATAGCAGGGTGACATTCGTCCTAATCAAGCGGGGTGGTGTTATCATTCCGAATACAAATAGCAGGGTGACATTCGTCCTAATCAAGCGGGGTGGTGTTATCATTCCGAATACAAATAGCAGGGTGACATTCGTCCTAATCAAGCGGGGTGGTGTTATCATTCCGAATACAAATAGCAGGGTGACATTCGTCCTAATCAAGCGGGGTGGTGTTATCATTCCGAATACAAATAGCAGGGTGACATTCGTCCTAATCAAGCGGGGTGGTGTTATCATTCCGAATACAAATAGCAGGGTGACATTCGTCCTAATCAAGCGGGGTGGTGTTATCATTCCGAATACAAATAGCAGGGTGACATTCGTCCTAATCAAGCGGGGTGGTGTTATCATTCCGAATACAAATAGCAGGGTGACATTCGTCCTAATCAAGCGGGGTGGTGTTATCATTCCGAATACAAATAGCAGGGTGACATTCGTCCTAATCAAGCGGGGTGGTGTTATCATTCCGAATACAAATAGCAGGGTGACATTCGTCCTAATCAAGCGGGGTGGTGTTATCATTCCGAATACAAATAGCAGGGTGACATTCGTCCTAATCAAGCGGGGTGGTGTTATCATTCCGAATACAAATAGCAGGGTGACATTCGTCCTAATCAAGCGGGGTGGTGTTATCATTCCGAATACAAATAGCAGGGTGACATTCGTCCTAATCAAGCGGGGTGGTGTTATCATTCCGAATACAAATAGCAGGGTGACATTCGTCCTAATCAAGCGGGGTGGTGTTATCATTCCGAATACAAATAGCAGGGTGACATTCGTCCTAATCAAGCGGGGTGGTGTTATCATTCCGAATACAAATAGCAGGGTGACATTCGTCCTAATCAAGCGGGGTGGTGTTATCATTCCGAATACAAATAGCAGGGTGACATTCGTCCTAATCAAGCGGGGTGGTGTTATCATTCCGAATACAAATAGCAGGGTGACATTCGTCCTAATCAAGCGGGGTGGTGTTATCATTCCGAATACAAATAGCAGGGTGACATTCGTCCTAATCAAGCGGGGTGGTGTTATCATTCCGAATACAAATAGCAGGGTGACATTCGTCCTAATCAAGCGGGGTGGTGTTATCATTCCGAATACAAATAGCAGGGTGACATTCGTCCTAATCAAGCGGGGTGGTGTTATCATTCCGAATACAAATAGCAGGGTGACATTCGTCCTAATCAAGCGGGGTGGTGTTATCATTCCGAATACAAATAGCAGGGTGACATTCGTCCTAATCAAGCGGGGTGGTGTTATCATTCCGAATACAAATAGCAGGGTGACATTCGTCCTAATCAAGCGGGGTGGTGTTATCATTCCGAATACAAATAGCAGGGTGACATTCGTCCTAATCAAGCGGGGTGGTGTTATCATTCCGAATACAAATAGCAGGGTGACATTCGTCCTAATCAAGCGGGGTGGTGTTATCATTCCGAATACAAATAGCAGGGTGACATTCGTCCTAATCAAGCGGGGTGGTGTTATCATTCCGAATACAAATAGCAGGGTGACATTCGTCCTAATCAAGCGGGGTGGTGTTATCATTCCGAATACAAATAGCAGGGTGACATTCGTCCTAATCAAGCGGGGTGGTGTTATCATTCCGAATACAAATAGCAGGGTGACATTCGTCCTAATCAAGCGGGGTGGTGTTATCATTCCGAATACAAATAGCAGGGTGACATTCGTCCTAATCAAGCGGGGTGGTGTTATCATTCCGAATACAAATAGCAGGGTGACATTCGTCCTAATCAAGCGGGGTGGTGTTATCATTCCGAATACAAATAGCAGGGTGACATTCGTCCTAATCAAGCGGGGTGGTGTTATCATTCCGAATATAGTTGGGAGCATGTTATCAGTCCGAATGTTCCGCAGTGGTAACATTGAAAAGAAAACATGTAAAGAAGCGGTAAATATTTCTTATCAAAAGCGCATCTTGACTGATCTACATGATATACTGCAAAATTAAATAAAGTTTGATAATTATCATGACAGTTATTTAGCATAACAGACACGATGTCACTATTACAGAAAAGATGTTCGATTGCCCCATCAGTTACAGAGAGCTATGGCGGCAGAGGCAGAGGCATCCCGAGAAGCGAGAGCAAAGGTAATGCAAAACACATGCAATCCAACTAAACGCACATACATTCTAAAATCTTAATTCAAAGTTTTACGTCACCAAACTTACTGTTAACTCATTTCTTTGTTATCATCCCCAGGCGGCTGATCAGTCAAGTTTAGATGATCAGTCACGTTTAGATGATGATCAGTGACGTTTAGATGATGATCAGTGATCAGTCACGTTTAGATGATCAGTGATCAGTCACGTTAAGATGATCAGTCACGTTTAGATGATCAGTGATCAGTCACGTTTAGATTAACACGATGATAAATTACCGATCGTCTGGTCATCGAAAACTCTTCTTGTGTTGCAGTACCAACGGGTTGCAAAGTGGATAAGTTTCTTTCTTATAACGATGTCAGATTAAAACTACTTTGTGTTACCAAAGTATTGACCGAGACCATAGTAATAGAAAACTTCCATGCGATAACTGTAAGTTAAGAACAGGAGTATTTGTAGGAGGCTGTCGTTGTTCTGTCATATAAGGATTATGATATATACATGTACATCTGTAATCACAGTTGGATTTGAATGAAAACAGACAGGTTTAATCAGAGTATGCAGGCTCTGAAGGGGTAGGCCTACCGCACGGAGAAGAAAGTACAATATCGATAGGTTTTAACGATAATTGAGATGTTGTTTGGAAGATGCTTTTGATTCAAAATAAATACCTGTAGTTGCATTACAAAAATGCTAGGTGGATAAATCGAGAATTTACCTTCTCTCCTCGGCTGGATAGACATTTTTGTTAGCTAGAAATACGGTTGTACAGTTAAGGATTTATTCATTACTGATTAAAAACGCCAAGAAACAGTGTCTCCTGTCAATTTCTCGACATAAATTGTTCATAAGGAGTATCAAACTATATCATGAAGATTTTTTTGACAAGATTATAAAACAAAGAGTCCCAGAGGGCCTGTATCGCTCACCTGGATATCGAAACAATCATGACAAAATATTCACCAAATGAGATCCAAGGGAATATGCCAAACCCCAAGGCCAATACTTGTAGCATATCTGTATTAGATTGTTCATGCCCAGCAATTTTATGTGGGGATCTCAACTGTTTCTAAGCTGTAACACAGAAACTAGGTCCCTAGGGTTGTTGCCAGACCCGAGAATCAATTCTAGTTTCATGACTGCATTTCTCTCTTTTTACCCAGTATTTGTATTTATAGTTTTGGGGTGGAGATCTCAACTGTTTCAAAGTTATGACCCAGGTGTTAAATCTGCAAGGGTGGGGCAGACCCTGGGGGCAAAACTAATATCATGACTGCATTCGTCTCGTTATGTCTGGGGTTGGGATATTAACCATTTCGACGTTATGATNAGCAATCGTATATATGGTTATGCGGTGGGGATCTCAACTATTTCCAAGTAATATACTTCTTTGGCCCCATCCCTTAGCCCTGGGGGTCAGCCCCACCATTTGCACAATTTTGAATCCCTGCCTCCCATGAATGCTTTCAACCAAGTATGATCGATATCCCTGTCATAGTTCTACAAAAGAAGTCGTTTATAGCAATATAGCCAAATTGCCCACTTTTGGCCCCGTCCCTCAGCCCCCTGGGGGGTCAGGCCAACCATTTGTACAATTTTGAATCCCTACCTCTTAGGGATGCTTCCAGTCAAGCATGGTTGATATCCAGTGCATAGTTCTACAGATAAAAACCGCTTAAAGCGATATAGCCAAATAACCCTGCCCCATGGGGGTCAGCCCAACCATTTGCACAATTTTGAATCACCACCACCTAGGGATGCTTCCAGTCAAATATGATTGATATCCATATCTTAGTTCCAGAGAAGAAGTCGCTTAAATCAACATAGCCAAATAACCCTTTTTGGCCTACGCCCCTCAGCCCCACCATTTGTATAATATTGAATCCCTGCATCCTATGAATGCTTTTGATCAAACATGATTGATATCCAATGCATAGTTCGATAGAAGAAGTTGTTTATAGCAATATAGCCGAATTGCCCATTTTTGGCCCCGCCCCTCAGCCCCCTGGGGGTCAGGCCAACCATTTTTCCATTTTTGAATCACCACCACCTAGGGATGCTTCCAGTCAGATTTAGTTAACTTCCAATCAAAGTAGTCGTTTAAAGAAACTGTTGACGGACGGAGGACGGACACCACGGTATGGCATAAGCTAAAAATCTTACTTCACTCAATTGTCCCTTGATATTGTCAGAAATAACCAACGATAGGTCTTAACCCCTATTAATTATCAAAGCCATGCTAACTATTTTATTTTATCGACAGGTTTTAGCTGCAGAGGGTGAACAGAGGGCCTCCGTCGCACTGAAGGAAGCCGCTAACGTAATGGCTGATTCTCCAGGTGCCCTTCAGCTTCGCTACTTGCAAACACTCAATTCCATAGCTGCTGAGAGGAATTCCACGATCATTTTCCCACTACCAATAGAGCTTTTGAAAGGCTTTTCAAGCAGATAGGGACAAATAAATACTCAGAATTAACAATAACGTTACGAGCATTTAGATAGGGGGTACTTGACATGTCGGTAGTTTTTGTTGTTAATTCATTTTTCGGCTAGCCAGTTCAGATTGTCTCATTATCCGAGACGTGCGTAATACGTCAATCTCATGAATCCGAATAAGTGAAATATGTTAGCAAAACTAATATAGAATTGGTTTTTTATGTTTCTGTGCCATATCTAAATGCTTTCAAAAATGTTATTACTATTATATATAATTATTATGAATGAAAAGTTTCTTTGATATTAGATTTCATTCAATAAATGGTACATCATGCATACCTTTTTTTTCATATATTTCCTGAACATGACAAAATAATCTCGAGTCGCGTCAACCTTGTTGACGATCAATTTACGACCGGCTATCGATTCATCGAATTCATGGATTTTAATAACAGATTTAATAAATCATTTATTATCAAATTCATATTTGTAGTATTAATATAGTTAATGTTGAAATTTGTAATGATCAGCTTTTGTTCTGTCCACAAAATGGTTTTTCTCGATGTCAGTTAGATCCGGTTGAAGCAAAATCGATTCATGTCCAATTAGCATGGAACCTACAGCATTAACGATTGAGGGAACTCCTAAGCATCATGAGAATTGATATACTAATTAGACAAAATTCGCAAGCATCGCGTGAAAATGTCTTACAGAGTGATCATAAATGAATGCCATATTGGTTTAGCTTTTCAAGCATTGAATGAGTTTGGCATGATTTTATTTTCAGAAACTCAACCAATTTTATCAAATCAGTTGAACTGAAACCCATCAGTAACACTAGTACTAGGGTTGATTCTGAACTTAGCCGACGCGACATCAAATTGAAATTATTAAAATGACGTCACAGTAAAGTGTGATAGGGCACCCATTTTGTAACACCAGCCTCAAACAAAACAAGAGTACCCGCAAGGCGGAACAATATACGCCCGTCGAATGCCATATAGTGTTATATACTTTCTTGCATTGAAATAAGATCTGCATCATTCTAAGAGTGGTTAGCTGACATGCTACAAAAATACTGAAAATGAACAAAGGGCAATAGCTTTTGCAAAAATCGTCGAATCAAAATTCTTTTAAAGGAGACACAACTTCATGTCATGATTATAATGTATACCAAGATTCAAAGAGATCAGTTGAAAAATGTAGGAGGAGATTGCCGGACAAAAATATAATACGGAACTAAATAAAGGGCAATAACTTTTGCAAAAAAAGTTGAATCAAAATTCTTTTAAAGGAAACACAACAACATATCATGATTATTTACCCTACTAAGTTTCAAAGAAATCCGTCAAAAAAATGTAGGAGGAGATCTCCGAACAAAAAATTCAAATACACAAATGAACAAAAGGGCAAGAACCTCTGGAAAAATTGTCGAATCAAAATTCTTTTAAGGGAGACACAGACAACCCAATACCATAATACTTCCGTCAAATTTGACGGGCGTATAAAAACATGTCTCCTCTTATTACCCAATATTCTTTCCCCTTGAGAAGCAAAATAAAATACGCTTATTAAGTTTAAAAAAAATATTAGTTTCCTCCACAAACACTAGGTTTCCTCACTCCCAATAAACCTTCTAGGAGTTTTAAAACATTTTTGGTTACCCATTAGTGATTTCGTTGGTCAGTCTTCTAATTATGACGTCAAGTTACAATGCTTTTCTATTGTGCTTATTTTCATGGCAAATGTTTCCCCGAATGGAAACAGATTGTTTTTATTCCAAAGTGAAACAGACGGTTTTCTAGATACAATATATGAACGTTGTGCGAGAAAAAGGTCCCCAAACTCGTGATGGTTGATCACTATATCTACAATCTTCTTAAACATTTTTTATATTAGAATATTTGCCTATACTCATGAATCATAAAATGTGTTTAGGAATAAATGCAATTAAAAACGTATTACATGGTATGTAACAACACACTTAAGTCTAAACTGAAAAGTTTGCACTTATTTGACATTAGCCTCTGAGATAAGCGACCTTATAACAGTGCGGTGAATATCATCTGTTGATGATGCAATTATATTACAAGATTCATTAAGACATCTTTTATAAGTTTTAAGTTACAGACCAGATTAAATATAACTGAAAAGTTTGCATTTATTTGACATTTTCACTTTGAGGTCAACGTCACAGAGAGTAGCCTAATGAAACTGCAATGCACATCGTCTATGGGTGATGCAAGTATAATTCAAGTTTCTCCGTGACGTCTTTATGGCTTAAATGTTATTCCGTCTTTGCGTATTGCAGAGTTATCTTCTCTTGAGAGCAGGTATTGATTTTTAGGTCATTTGTTTGTGAGAGTAACGTCATCAATTTTTGAGAAAACGACGTAATTTTCTCACACAAACCAATGACGTAACAATCAATTCCTGCTCTCAAGAGAAGATAACTGCAATACGCAAAGACGGAATAGTCCAGTTAAGATGTTCCTGAACAATCCGCACGTATTTGACCTTTGACATTAAGTCCAAGGTCACAGTGGCATAATGGCACAGTACTGCACATGGCCTGAGGTTGATGCAAGTATACAGCAAGTTTCATCAAGATATGTTGGTATATTAGTTATGGCATGGACAAGAAATATTATTAGAGGAACCAGAAGAACAAGTTCACTCGAAGGTGAGACGCTGATAGTCCATTCAAGTTAGCTGAAATACTTTAAAACAGCAGTATTGATTACCTCTTTCACCGTATAAAAAGGTCTGAATCACCAGCTTATGTTATGGATACATAACGGGCCTCGACCTGTCTTTTCTCTCACTTATTGGACAGTTTCCCGCTTATATTTAACTTAAAATATTTTCTATTGGTGTTCACTGACGTATTCAACTTATCGACTGACTGGTTAACCTATTGTCACACTTACGGAAAACTCATGTATGTTTACGTATTTATAAAACAGTGTCTTCTTACACTGAGGATGTTCATTTTATAACTCGGTCTGAAGTTATGGACGTTTTGGAAAGCAGATTTTCAGTGATGAAGTCTTGAGTGATATTTTGGGATTCGAGGTGGAAAATAAGAGACTAAATTTTGCGATTAAAGCGACATTTTCCCAGACCTATCGGAAAAGAAGATACAGAAAATTACACAAGAAGCAGACAGGATAACTGTTGAATTTTGAATGTGCTGAATTCCATGGATATATACACCTCTGGTAAAGTATTCTAGCTGCTGAATAATGGTTGTGTTGAAATCCCATAGTTGGTACAGTACTCTCGCTGTTGATTTCGAATGTGTTGGATTCTAAGGAAAGTACACCACTGGAATTCCATATGTTAATTTAATATTATACTAAAAAGATTCATGTGTTTGCTTTTTTTTAATTTAAGCTGAATTACTCCCATTCGGCTCCACCCATATATTCTCTATAATGTGATGTCACAACTGTTCAAAAAGTGAAGTAATAACACAGGTGGGTAACCTACTGAACAGTTGGTCAAACTTATTGGACAGTTTATAGTTTATAAAGCGTATTCCGAAACCAGAAATAATGTCCACACAAAAGTTATCCGCGTAAGAAAATAGTTCGTCATAAACATATCAATACAAAATTACGGAAAAATATTGTGAGAATAACAAAACCATTTTAAAAGATCAACAGCAAATTTGACAAAGACATTGTTGTCATTCAAACATACACACGTCATGAAAATGAGTTTGTACAAGAAGACAGCTTTGCCACCAGTAGATTCATGTTACAGGTTTATGTTCATTTGTGTATTCATATCGACGCTGACAACTGGTGAACGTGGCAATGCTGCCTGTTGGCATAACCTCATCAAAGTTTCTGAATCAATAGTAAAAGTTGTATTAGGTACTAACGGCAAAGGTGTTATCGACTGTGTCCTTTGGTCTCCATTGTTCTTTGAATCTACTAACGTTTGTGTTGCGCTTGCCGAGACAGACATATTACGACTGTGGTTAGCTGCGTTCAGCAGCATCGGTTGTATCTGACCAATGATTTGCTGGCCCTGTCCTGGTCCTAACACCTCACGCTGTTTTTGCGCCTGATTGATTACCAAAGTACAGTTCATAGGATGAATACTGTCACCAACAGGTGTCTCGTGCGACTCCTTATGGACAGTCGATACAGAAACGCTTTGCGTTCGAGCCGTCTTATTTGGAGGATGTTGTTTATCATTTCCGCTTTGACGTACAGAACTCAACACGTTCTGTAGTTGCAAGCCGGAAAAGTTGAGGAGCATATGGGAAGTATCAGATACTGTCTTTGTGACTGGTGTAGTAGGCCTGACAGAGCATGCTTTTTTTTCTACAGTAGTACCTATCGACCCTTTTGGGGAAAGCTTCACGATTGAATTCTGGGGATAAGGGGCATTGACTATTTTATGAGAACAAACTGAATGACTCTTGGTAGGAGCATAGGTATTGCAGTTAATGGAATCTTGAGTGACTTGTGAAATGGAAGTAACAACCTGCAGACTTGTCCTCTTGGTCCGAGATATAGGTGCCGACATCACCTGGTTTGGTCTAGTTGTGTCTGTTGTCGTATGAGTAACATCAGCTATTGTGTTCTGTGTTCCTTTCTCAGTTAAAGCATGTACGTTCGCAGCAGAATGTTTCACTTTTTCTACACTTTCAATAGTTACATTCTGCCGTGAAGATTGGTTGTTTTCTGGTATTGATGATTGTGTTTCAGGATCATTACTTTGAAGAAAAATTGTGGAGTTTTCAGCTTGCTGATTGGCAGACACAGGGATCATTGCTAAATGTTTATTGGCGGAGTTGACCTTGCTTCGTTTAGATGGATGTGTATCAGGTCTTTGTATACCTTGAATCATAGGAACAGATAGATATGTGGCTGTAACCGATTGCGTAGACGGCACAACAGTTGCAGTAGGTACAGCAGAAGTCGCGAATCGACTCTGTGTAACCTTAGTTGTCTGGCTACGACGCGCAGATTTACTTTTGGACTTACATGTTGAGAGAGAGGTCACCGACGCATTTGGTACACATACATCATGAATGAAATCTATGGTCGCACTCTGATATGAATTCCCCGATACAGAACTTGCCAATTTGACATTCTGTGTTTGTGAATTTCCAACTGGCAGACATTTCATTCGACTTGTTGGAGGAGTACAAACATCACTACTGCTACAGGTAACCAGTTCAAGTTTCTGAGGTGTATGGAAAGCACTTTTGGGCGACGTATGGAATCGGTTGGTGTTTGGCAACGTACGAGATACGTGCAGGAAGCTAGAATCCGAACACGACGAAGGATTAGAAATACTTGAAGTAGAGGTATAACAAGAACCAGTTTGGTTGTTTGAAGTGCTACCAAGCACTAAATCCCTTTCTTTTGCCGAAATTGATGTAACAAGCCCACTTGAAATAACAGACTGGGTACCATTTGTAACTGGAACGTGACAAAATGGAATAGCCCCAGAAACAGATGTTACCACAGTCACAATGGTTGATCCTGGTGTACTTCCTGCGGTGGTTTGATCAATTACACTTGCTGACTCCAAAGTACTTCCCATCTCAGTCAGGATTGTTGATTCCGATGTAGTTCCTTTAGTGGTACGTTCAGTCATTACCAGTGTTTCCAGTGTAGTTTTTGTAGTAGTCTGGTCAGTCATGCTTGTTGACTGTGTTGAATTTCCTCTAGTCGTCTGTCCAGTCACATTCACTGGTTCAGGCTTATTTTCAGTGATACTTTGACCATTCACAGTCGTTGACTGTATTGTTCTTGTGGTGATCTGATCTGTCGCAACTGTTGACTCGAGACTGCTTCCTGTGACAGTCTGACCAGTCATGCACACTGTTCCAAGTGTGATGGGCTGACCAGTTACATTTGTTGACTCGTGTGTACTTTCTGTGATGGGCTGACCAGTTACATTTGTTGACTTGTGTGTACTTTCTGTATTGGGCTGACCTGAAACACCTACAAAAGGCATTACAATAGCTGGAGCAAGATCCAAGATAGGAGTATTTAATAAACCGTGTTCAGGATCTATACGGTTTGACTGTTGTTGAAATCCACTTTCAGAGATGTCATACAATTCCTTACTCAGGTGAGATGCACTCGGAAGGCCATCGCCACAATCAACCTGCTGTTGGTTCACAAGCAGTAATGGAGGTACTGTGAGGCGCTGGCCTTGGTTTACAGGAGTATTTAATTGCTGTATCAGTACACTATTCTGTGAACTTTTTGCAATGATTTCTTGAACACTGTGATTCATGCTTGGGTATGCTTGGATAACAAATTGTTCGGATGAACCACTTTCATTCAAACTAGCTCGTCCTTTCTGGAGCTGTGGTCCTTGGAGAAATGTTTGAACGTATTGTGTTTGCTGTGATGGAGGAATTGCTGGGGATTGCTGGACTTGGATGATCGTATGTCCACTGTTCTGCATTGATAAATTGTTGAAATAATTTTGTGAATTGTTTACGTTACCATGTGTCTGGCCTTGCATCTGTGACGGTGAAAGCTGATTGAAAAATTGGATGTTCTGCTGATCCTGTGGTGAAAGATTTGATAAGATTTGGTTCGTGTTTTGAAGGAATCCACCTTGATCAGCTGTTTGGAGATTTGTACTGACATTGATTGAGTTCATAACATTGGATTGTTGCTGAGTGGGATGAGTAGGTCCTGCTTCACTGCTTCCACACATTTGAAGCAAGTTTGAATGAGTAATTGGAACTGTCTCCACATTGTTACAAGTCACAGCAAGAAAATTACCATGAGATGTTGAGTCTATGACACTGGTGTTTTCAGCTGCGGATAAAATATTTTGGGATGATCCTGTGGTCCCACTGCCAGCAGGCTGTGATCCAATCATGTTCATGGTTCTCAGCAGCTGCAGCTGCTGTTGTGTGTTCTGAATCTGTACATTTAACTGGTCTATCATAGTCTGCAGCATGGGAAGATTCTGAAATAGTACACATTACATTTAATCTAACATCATAAAACTTATATCTGTATTACTTTTGAGATATGCTAAGAATCCATAGTTACACAATATTTACTTGTTTTGTAATTGGTCACAAAATGTGTTGATAATGGATTTTACCAATACCTCTGCAATTTAATGGATGGACTCTTGAGTTGTTAAACAAGAAAGTTGTGGAAGAATATTTGACATGGCCATAATTAATGGCAGTTCTTGTCATGGGACTCGAATGGAAAATATCTCCAGTGGCATATGGCATGCCCAAGATACACCCAAGAAACATTGGTAGCTGTGTGGTATGTCTGATTTTCCCACCTATAACTATGAACTATATATAACCTACCTAATTCATTCAATCAGTTGTATGTCAGCCTAGAATAATATATACTACTCACATTTTGCTTAGGATCACCTATATTTAAAAAAAAAAATCAAAATGTTAGAAAGGATATTATATTTTCCTTCCTTACTGTTTTGGGTGAACTTGTTCCAAATCATCCTGTGTGAGTGTGTTCAGTCAACCATAGAAGCGTGTGCACGCTTTTCCACGCGTACACCCATTTCAAAAGCTTAGCTACATGGCTAAGTAAGGCGTTGTTCAAATTGTTAAGGAAATCAATATTTTTAGCTTGGTTTTGTTTTAATATGGCACAAAGACAAACCAGACAACTGTTAAATGACAGTGAAATGAATAGGGGCATCGGAATGCTGCAAGCTAGCATGTCTCAACGTCAGGTTGCAGCAGACCTTGGGGTGTCTCAAAGTGTGGTGGCAATAATGTGGAATCGTTTCCAAACTAACGGAAACCATTCCAGACGTCATGCTGGAGGTCGTTCTAGGGCTACTACGCAGCGCAAAGACCTATTTTTGCTCATACAGGCATGTCATCACAGGTTCCGGCCTACCACAGCATTACGAAATGACCTCCTAAATGCTTCTAGTACCCGGGCAGCGACTCGGACTGTTAGGAGGAACTGTCTTCATGATGCTGGTTTAAGGTCACATAGACCAACAATATGAGTTCCCTTAACTGCCCGCCATGTTAGGGAACGATTAGATTGGGCCCAAGCTCAAAGCACTTGGACTGTTCAGGAATGGGAACCAGTTCTTTTTACGGAGGAGTCAAGATTCTGTCTCGACTTCACCGACAGGCACGTTAGAGTATGGAGACAACCTGGGGAGAGGTTCCAGGCAAGTAAAGTTGTGGAACATGACCGATATGCCAGAGGTTCAGTGATGGTGTGGGGAGGCATAAGTCATCATGGGAAAACTGACCTCCATGTTTCCCATAATTGTACCATTACGGCCCGGATTTACTGCTTTGAAATCCTTGATGCCTATGTCAGACCCTATGCTGGCGCTATCGGCCCTGGCTTCATCCTTATTGATGATAATGCTAGGCCACACAGAGCAAGGGTGACAGAGCAGTATCTACAGCAAGAGACTATTCAACGAATGGATTGACCAGCCCACTCGCCGAATCTAAATCCCATCGAGCATGTGTGGGACATGCTGCAGACAGCTCTCTCTGCCAGAAATGTTCGGCCAAGAACGCTCCAGGAGCTCGGAACAGCTTTGGTAGCTGAGTGGAACGCCATCCCACAAAACCGGATACGCGATCTCATTCGGGACATGCACAGACGTTGTGAAGCTGTAATTGATGCTCATGGGCATCACATTTGATATTAAAACAGTTTCTGTTTATTTAGGATGAATTTTGTTCAAATCAAATTTTTCAGTGAATATCTTGTTGTTATCAATTTTAAGGGTATCCCTTTTCCTGTGGCTCATTTTCCAACTGTAATTATGATTTTTGAAATTTTTGCATGCTGATTAATAGAACAATCAATTTTTCAAAAATAATCTCAGTATAAACCAAATAAAATATTTATTTTCACATATGCCCAAAAATAAAAGTGATCCTTAGCAAAATGTGAGTAGTATATAATATTATTATTTATTATATTTAACTATATATGACCTACCTGTGTCATTGTCAGCCTAGAACTATATATATGTATGACCTACCTGTGTCATTGTCAGCCTAGAACTATATTTGACCTACCTGTGTCATTGTCAGCCTAGAACTATATTTGACCTACCTGTGGCATTGTCAGCCTAGAACTATACATGACCTACCTGCGGCATTCCATCAGTTGCCTGTCCAATCTGTTGCATAATGGTGTGCTGCAGCAGTTGTTGCTGTAGAAGATGTTGTTGTTGCTGCTGCTGTACTTGTTGTTCAAACATCTGCTGCTGTATTTGCATTAGCTGTTGTCGCTGCACTGTCAACTGTCAAGAAACATAATTATTATTGAAACTTTGCAAATCAAGCCTGTTACATCTAGCATTTAGGATATTGACCAGTATTTTTTTCCACAAACTTTTGTCCAAATTTCACAAATGGAAAGACAGAATGTGTGTTATTTCTAGTGTATAAACAAAGATTTAAAACGTGCCAAAATATTTTTAGTAAGTGTTTAACTAAGGGCCACAACTCTGTATTTATAGAGCAGAAAGACCCGATTTTCAGTATTCAACACTCCACCTTCCCATGATTTACCAATACAAAAATGTCTTGCCAGCCAGACAGCACAAAAATATGTCCATGACAAAATAAAAATATCCATTGAAAGCTTAATAATCATTTCAAAGCTTTGTAAGTGCCAGGTGAGCTAAATTCAATTCATTTCATATGAACATGTCCGCTTAAATTAGGAACTCAAGCCAGGTGACATTTGGCTTTGGTTTCACTAACGTTCATATTTTTAAGTGGGGGGAACAGATACCAAGAATGTTTTAAAATTAAATCATATTTACAGATGACAGAAATGTAACTAAACTAAGTTATATGATGTACACAAGATCAAACATTAAGGCACACACGGTACAGGTATCTAAGAGATGGCTTGTTAAATCAATCCTTATTTAAACACTCACACTGGATGTCCCTGAGCTGGTGCCACTCACAGACACAGGGATAACGATGTTTGAAGTTGTAGTGGTAGGATTGCAGGATGCTGCTACAACACTTTGTTTAGAGGCTGGAGCAACAGAATGAGTGAAGGTTGTATTGGTACTAGTTTTTCCCAAATCTGCAACAAAAACAACATGTTAACCTCTCTGAACTTTTGAAAACCAAGAGTACTAAACTTTAAAACAAAAGGAATGCTATCATTTTTACTATGTTGTTTTTGGATGATGAAAAGTATACTTATTTTAACATAAAATGTTGAGGATCTTGTCCCAAGTAATTACATTGGACATAATAAGCCTATTGGTAATATTGTGTTTAAACCAAAGAACCATATTGCCTCATGCGTATATATTTGTCTAATGTTTGTGCAAGACCATACACATGTGTTCCCCGCACTCGTGAATATATTCGTACGCGCAATAAACTTGTGCTTTCTGATTCGTTAGAAAAACACAAGTGTGTGGTATTGTTTTTATCACATTCCTTCCGTATTTGGTAGAGATTGATATGAAATTTTTATAAACTTTGAATTTTTGCAAATACCGTGAATTTTTCAGTTCGCCATGACAAGGGGATTCCCATAAAAAGTAGTTCTGGTTAGTAGGTAAATACAACATTCCATATTGCACATGTGCAATACAGAACGTTGTATTTCATGGTTTGAAAATTGCTTGTATTACTACAACAAGATTCAACAGGTATGTGATAAGAAAAATTTTGCAGATTGTTGTTGTCTCCATTTATATTATAGTATTCGTTCTGGCTTGAAAAAGAAGCTGCTCCTTTTGAAAATTTGACAAATGATTTTGTCTGCATTGCAAGATACCACTGAAGATTTTTTAATAAATTACATTGATTGTCACAAACAATGACAAGAATTTCTATTGATCATGTTCAATTGTTACCAATTAAAAAATAAGTACATATATGTGTACCTTATAAGTACAACATTTCATAACACATGAGTAACGGCTGCTCACTTCCCTGAGTGAACTTATTTTACAAGGCATATTAAAACTACGCCTCTATAACCAGAACTTACGGGAGGGAACTTTGGTCAGACTCATCGCCTCTGTACTTTTGCGATGGCTATTGGATTGCCAGAACTTTTTCATTCCATGGGTAGGTGGCTCCCTCTCACCGCCCGTCTGCTTCATCTGATGACTCACCTGGACAATCGTGCTACGGGATGCCCCCGTAACCAAAGTAATGAATGTATAACAGTTAGTCCTTGCTCCAGCTGAAAAGAAAAATCAAAATATGTATTCTCCGATTCATGTCTGGTTTAATCACATATGATACATCAGGCACAAGGGATCTGTACCGTTTACCAGTTATTTGCTGCTGTTGGCAAACACATCTCAAATCTATGAACTTCAGTTTGGGTCAAGGTCAAATATATTTAAACAAGCTAAATTCATGTATCCTTACTCTACATCTATATGGATCTTTGTAGTGTTAAACTTAGAGGCAACCTTCAAAATGAGTCTTTATCATTCAAACATCTCATAATCCTTTGTCACTTGCTTATTATATGTCATTACCCAGAGTATAGGCATCTAGAGGAAGTAATCTAAAATATTTTGTCACAAATTTACCCCCATGACTGAAAGTAGGTCCAGGTCATTTAAGCAAACAAACTTGACAGCCCTTCACACCAGCATGCTACAGGCCACACTACCCTAAAAATGGTTGAAAATAATATATATGACATCTGTCTCTGGTGATTTTGAAAGACAGCCCTTCATCCCCGCATGATGTTGTTTAAAGAAAATGTTGACACCGACGGATGCCACACTATCTGACAAGATCACATGTAATTCCCCTTTTCCAACTATTTCCCCTTCAAATATACTTTCGTTTATTTTAGCATGAACTTGACGTTTGTTTGCCAGTATTCTGTCACCAAACCTTTTGCAAAAATTGCTTATTAATTTATAATTCTTGTATTCTGAGCAAGCATTTGGTTGCAACTACTGTTGCTATGATTTTAACATCTTTTATCAAATATGATATGCCCACCTGGTACCAATATATATCTGAAACGTCAGTGCACTCAAGGAAGCACACATCAATTGGACCAACACAAAATGTGGTGCAATTTTAAAAAAAATAGGGATTTAATTTTCTGTAATCATAAGATTGATCTTGAAAACTGCAAATAAATAACCCCCACCAACCCTTCATTCAATGAAGTATTGACAACTTGTTTATTACCAGATGGCGTCAGCATCTCAGCGATAACTCTCCGGTGCTCTGATTGGCCTTTGTTAGCTCTATCCCTCCAATCCTGAAGCAGCTTCTTGTGAGTGATTGCCATCTGACAAATTAAGGTGTTCTACCATCATAAATCTATCAATGTTTCCTTGCAATGGTTATTAACTACAACTTATATGTAAAGACTGCATTTCAAATTTTAACCAAAAATTTCTTATCCTTTTAAATTTGTAGCACCACAATAAGTGCTAATTTTGCCAAATAATTTGGCATTTACTTATATACACATTGTAAAACATTGGATATATCATTAAGGTGTCAATTTGTGATACATGTACTACCTTTGACAATCAATCAATTTTGAAAGAGAAATTATGTTATATATTGATTTTTCATATCGCCAGAGGATCGCAAACATGAAAAATCCAAAACAAGTATCATAAATCTAATATGAAGGGAAACAAATGACAGATCTTTTTTATCATGTAATACAAAGTAAACTGTATAATTGTGATCTGAAACAAATATTTTGCACTTGGCCGACACTGAAACGATGAAAATTGTGTCCGCTTCACAATGTCGTGATGTCACATTGATTGTTCCTATTCGGTTGTGACGTCATTTCTGGAGTGATATAACACACGTTACATACATTTATGTGATGGCTTTATGACACTGTATAACACAGTATTCATATAATAAACAAAATCATCATACCATCACACAGTTGTCCACACAGCACCGGGTCTGGGAAATGGTATCAAACGGCTGTAGGAGGCCCTTCCTGGCCATTCCATTCACTGGCTTAGCACGACACAAACTCTGTAACCAAACAACACATGCATTAACGTCAATTGTTAGTAAACCACCGTCCAATATATACAGACACCATTAGTTACTAAAGCACCATAACGATGTCTGTGGTACATGTATACGTATCAGATATGACACACTTCTTTAAGGCATATTTTTTTCTTGTGTTAAAAAAACATTTGTCAATACTTTCCCATTTGATGCATTTCCACACTATTTTATATAGACTAAGAGAAAAAAATGCAATTCTTAGAATAAGTAGTAGCAGAATGTTCAGTGTTAACCATAGTATAAATTGTCGTTCTGATTTTACCTTTTCAGTGACAAGCTTTTTGTGTAGAAAGTTATTGGAGTACAGTAGAACTTTTTGAACAGCCCTCTCACACAGCTTCAGGTCAGTCTTGAGGTGTGTTCTCTGAGTGAGAACAAAGTCTTCAAAAGCCTTGGAGCGCTTTTGTCCATTTCCTATGCCTACACCTTGATTCTTGGAACTTCTTCCCCTACAAAACATGAAATGGTTCATGTTGACGAAATGCAGGTCTAGATCTGAAAGCCACAGGATCAAGTGATACCTAAGGATAATGTGAATCTCCAGCTAACTTCCTTTTTGTAATGATTTCATAGAATCTTGTTGGAGAAATATGTTTCTCTCATTCCCGTGCGTAAGATAGAGCTGTCCAGGGTAAGAAAGGGGTGTAGGAAATTTCTATCTTACACCCAATTTCACGTGACATGACGTGACAATGGCTCAACAATGACGTGACTTCACGAATTTGGAAAACACTGATGCTGCAATGCGGAAAAGGCGGAAAAGGCAATGTGATGATTACCATACACGTTAGAAAGACGCGATTATTTTTTTCTGGGCAAACTCCGTTTGCAGATATGGGGTATGCTAAATTTCACTAACAATTTTTTTTTCATCAAAAAAGCTGAGGGGAAAAATTGATATTTTCAAAATAGTAGCCAGTCCAAGTTCATTTTCATGGTTCCTGAGCTTACTCTGGTAGTTAGAATGAGAGAAAAATACCCTTTCATGCCCAAGGGTGTAGGATAGGAAAATTCAACCCTCTGGATTTTTAAAATGATGGCAAAGCCTCGGGGTCTTACCAAATTTGAAAACCCCTTGGGTGGAATTTCCCTATCCTACACCCTTGGACATCAAAGAGTCTTATAATCTTACACCCCATTTCACGTGACGTGATGTCAAAATGGCTAAACAATGATGTGACGTCACAAATTTGGAAAACTTTGATGCCGCCATGCGGTTAAAGGTGACGTGATGAATTCAAAACCTTTTAAGATACATTTACAATACACATTAGAAAGAGAAGATAATATTTTCTGCATAAACTATGTTTGCAAATATGAGGTATGCTAAATCTTGCTGACAGACTCGTTTTTGTCCAAAAATCTTAAGGGAAAAGTTGATATTTGCAAAATGGTAGCCAGCCCAAATGCATTTGGTGGTTTCAGAACTTATTCTGGTAGTTGGAATGAGAGAAAAATACTCTTTCATGCCCAAGGGTGTCGAATAGGAAAATTCCACCCAAGAAAACCCCTCGGATGGAATTTCCCCCTATCCTACACCCCTGTGCCTAAAGTCTTATATTCTCCCACAACCAATGAAGGTTCCTCACTCTTGACTCATTGCCTAAACCTAGGAGTTGGTAAACATTTTTGGTCACCCACTAGTGGATAACACCCTGGACATGATTTTATTGGGAAATCTTTGATTGATGACGACAACAACAATGCTTTTAGACGTCATTTTCCATTGTGACATCGATCATGCTCCTTGGCAATTGTTTCCCCCATCAGAAAAAAATATGATGTATTTTCCAAGGGAATAATGTGGTATTTCAGATAAAATATGAACGTTATGGGAGGAATAGTTCCCCAAACCTGTGATGATTAGTTATCACCTTTATCTAACTCTTGTAAGTTAATTTTCAAAATGTAAAAGACACTTGGTAAACCTGGTGTCTTTATACAATCTGAAGATTAACTAACTTGAGTTAGATAAACATGATAACCAACCACCACTCGTTGGGGAACCTTTATGTATTTATACTTACTTTCCATTAGATTCAGTCTTCTTGGCGTAACACTTCTCTGCACTGAGTTCCCTTGCCTTCATTAAAAGGTCAATCATGGCTTTAGCTCGTATATCAAACTCATCTGAGCCACCTTGATAATCAGAATCCACAAATAAGTAAATAAATACACTGAACCAAGATCCTCTCATTATTCTTATTATTCCCAAAATTAGTTCATCTTGCATAAAAACGTTTTACAAACTTCACAAAGATATGGGCCATGGCTTCTTGGCATGTACTGTTAATCGGCCAACAAAACATTACTTGTGTTTCTAAATTCTCACCAGACCCTATTTGTATCAACTGACCCTAAAACATTGATTTGCTGAAATCTGCCTTCCACCCACCATCCCTAACTTCTTGAGATCATATGTACATAAATAATCATTTTTTTTATTTGATACAGAGATGTATCTTATACAACATATCATCCTTAATGAAGTCAACTCTTACCGTACTGTCAAATTTAATAAGACTACATAGTCTGTGATTAACATAGCACCTGTTCAACTTTTGAGACAGGTACTGTGGTACAAAGTTGAATGAAATCATCTCACCATCACCAATGATGTATTTCTGTAAACATCCACAAGCTTTAGGCCTGACCACTGGGCAGTATAATCTCTCAGCTAAAAAAAAAGCAGGAAAACTGAAATTCGACATGAAGAAAACATATGTCAACTTGATATAAAAATGTATATAAACCCCATCAAATAAAGCTATTAATCATGGAATGTGCATGAAGATGATTATTAATGAGTAAATATCATTTTCTGTTGAATGACTCATTTCAACATTACCAGTACATTTTATTGCACAAAATAAATTCAAATTATTCAATGTGAATCCAACGCCCCTGCTACGTACAGTGAAGAGTTTTACATAAAGCTCATAGGTTTCATCATAAAACAAATCATTTATCATCGTCTTGGTTCTGTTTGCCCCACACAATTTAACTTTCTCTGTCTAAAAGTTGTCCAACCAGGCAACCAAATTTAAATTGCATGCTTGAAATACAAATAAATGTTGTTGCAGCCACCAATAAAAGAACAATTCACTTTCTACCTTGACCCCCAATAAAAGAACAATTCACTTTCTACCCTGACCCCCAATAAAAGTATGGAATACTTTCCGCCTTGACTCCTAGTAAAAGAATTATTTACTTTCCGCCTTGACCCCCAATAAAAGAATTATTTACTTTCCGCCTTGACCCCCAATAAAAGAATCATTCACTTTACAACTTGACCCCCAATAAAAGAATCATTCACTTTACAACTTGACTCCTAATAAAAGAATTATTTACTTTCCGCCTTGACCCCCAATAAAAGAATTATTTACTTTCCGCCTTGACCCCCAATAAAAGAATTATTTACTTTCCACTTTGACCCCCAATAAAAGAATTATTTACCCTCCACCTTGACCCCCAATAAAAGAATTATTTACTTTCCACCTTGACCCCCAATAAAAGAATTATTTACTTTCCACCTTGACCCCCAATAAAAGAATTATTTACTTTCCGCCTTGGCTCCTAATAAAAGAATTTATCACTTTTCGACTTGACCCCAAATAAAAGAATTAATCACTTTTCGACTTGACCCCAAATAAAAGAATTATTCACTTTCCGCCTTGACCCCAATGAAAGAATTATCCCCTTACGACTTGACCCCCAATAAAAGGACAATTCACTTTCCGCCTTGACCTCCATTCTTTTACATTCATTTGCAACAGCCCTAATTATGAGAAATGGACAAACTGATGAACAGTGGCTTAAATGTTAAATCCATCATATTCTACCACCAGACTTAACGCTACAACGTCCTTTAGTCAGGATAAACATTATACATGTATTTACCTTCTGGTCTATTCGTTTTTACAACCAATTTCTTGCCAAAATCTTTTGCACCTTTGAGGATTTTTTCCATCTCTTCTGCAGTTGGCATGGGAATTATTTTTCTAGGCTTTCGGGGCCTATCAAAAGTTATACCTAAAAAAAACATGTGTTTCATAAAGAATCAATATAACATTTACATTCATTTGAAATCATTTTGATTTGCTTTTTCAGAATCACTTGATTCTTCATTATTAGTGTGATATAAAATACTATGACGTATCAATTATGCAAAGCATTCTATGATGTGTCAATTACACATAATTCACTATAATGAATAGAATATATTAAAAGTAATACAATGCATAAGTTATATACAGTTATTTAAGAACAGCTGAGTTTTACCAAAGTATGGGGTAACTTTTTGAAATGATTGTACAGAGTACATGATCTGTTGATAGGGAGCAAACCATTGACCACTCTATGCAAATTGTACCAAAGTATGGGGTAACTTTTTGAAATGATTGTACAGAGTACATGATCTGTTGATAGGGAGCAAACCATTGAACACACTATGTAAATTGTACCAAAGTATGGGGTAACTTTTTGAAATGATTGTACAGAGTACATGATCTGTTGATGGGGAGCAAACCATTGACCACTCTATGCAAAATGTACCAAAGTATGGGGTAACTTTTTGAAATGATTGTACAGAGTACATGATCTGTCGATAGGGAGCAAACCATTGACCACACTATGTAAATTGTAATGAAGCCCAAATATAGATTGCAACCAAGAACAGTTGAAGAACAGTCATGCCAGATAATGATCTCCAGTATAAACACACAAGATATGTTGTACATGTCATATAGACTTCTTATCACGGGCGGATACAGGAGGATGGGGACACTTCCTACTCCACCTTCCCACATTCAATCCCGATTTTTTTCAGACCAAAAACCTGAACACACCAATGTATTGACTAATCATCTATACTATTTTTGTCTTGCTCAGCTCAGCATACTTACAATATATATGATAAGATAGAAGAAAAAAAAGAGGAAAAAGACATGTAGTTTTAGATATTAAATCCCCAACCACATGAAATGAACCACAGAACAAATTGGTTCGAAACTAAACAGAGGCAAAAATAATCATCAAAACTGAAAGGCGAACAACTCAGCCAAAACATACCGTAAAAACCCATGTAATTTGCGCACTTTTTTTTTGTAAGCAAGTAAATGTTTTATGTAAAATATTGCTAAAATGAATTGATGTATGCCGATATGCGCACACGTGTGATCAGATAATTTAAAGAAAACAAGCAACAAAATACACATTTTACGTAGTTTCTTCTTGGTTTTAAATATCGTTTTACATCAATGAAAAAAAATCATAGAAATATATTCAAAAAAAAAATATTCAGAGATCGATTTTCGAGTAGAAGCTTTTTCCCCCATTTTCAGCCTCAAAAAGTACCTGCGCAAATTACACAGGTGCGCAAATTACATGGGTTTTTACGGTATTACATGTCATTCTTAGATCTGGATGAAGCATTTTATGATATATCTTATTTTATGGTTTTCCTTTAGCTTAAGCTGGCAGATGAAGCATTAAAAATCAACATTAATGACAGAAACATATTGAATAAAGCTTTATAAACGACAGGTTATGTAAATAAACCGGTGATTTGGTTCATTTCATTGACAAAATTTCATATCTCAGTTGTAATTAATAAAAAATATTTGCAGTTTTCTATTTGAAATTTTACATAAGTCACAAGTAATCATTTTTTTTCTACTGCATGCATTTCAGTTGAGGTTTTAAACCACTTTGACAGACAAAAATAAGTATTTACTACATGATGTCAAGACATATTCAGCTTACTTTGCTTCACATCGCCTGGATTAACTCTAGATCTGTACCATATGAATCAGAGTACCCAGTGTGAAAATTTGACAAGAACAATCAATACCTGAACCAGGGGTAGTAATACACAATATCTTACAATTTTGTATCTGTTTAGAGAGCATGCACAACTTAAACCTGAGGCCAGCAGTCAAAGCTACATCTACCTGCAGTTCACCACTGTCAAACGCTTATGTATGTCTCCATACCTCACGGGTCTGGTATTGTTTACCGTAAGTTCTGGTGTCTCACATGCGTTTATTGTACAAAATAGTTATATTATTTAATATAATTATCACACATATCACTAGCTATATATAGTAAAACATATAAATATTTACTGGTCTCACACATGTATATGTTTTATCTATATGTGTCACAGACTTACTACAGCAGCTATGTATATAGTCATATATATTACTTATTGATGCCATACATATACCTACTTACAACTTTATACTTACTACATGCATTACAAAGCATCAGAATCTTTCCAGTAAGAGGGTCCATCTTGTTACGAGGAGCAGGGTTGTGTTTGGACCTTTTATTTTTGAGAGAACGTTTCAGAGATCTGTTGATGACATATGGGGACATACACAGGTCACACAGAAAAGGATCACCTACAAAACCATTTAATACATTTCTGTTCATACACAGGTCATACAGAAAAGGATCACCTACAAAACTATTTAATACATTTCTGGTCATACACAGGTCATACAGAAAAGGATCACCTACAAAACTATTTAATACATTTCTGTTCATACACAGGTCATACAGAAAAGGATCACCTACAAAACTATTTAATACATTTCTTTTCAAAGTCGAACATTCAAATGGAGCTTTCAATTCTGTCAGTTTTAACTTTAAATCACAACAAGCAGTCAGATTAAATTTGGTGCACTTACTTTGTATATTGATAAATTGTAATACTGATCATGAGCTACATTGAATTTTATGACCTAAGAGAGATGCTTCGTGAACCAGATTAAAATTCTAATGATCTCCCTAGTAAAGATGGTATGTAAACAAGTACTAGCTTCATACCTTAATTCAAATACAGTAAATGTTCTTAGCTTTAATTATCTTGTTACATACATGTATAAAACAAATACGTTTTAATCAATTCTATGTAAGTTAATTTTTAATATACATTTTAGTGTTTCTCAACAGTATAGGTATGCAATACATTTTGAATATACTGTTAAACCTTCCACCACTGTAGACCATAATGGACTCATCCAGATCAATGCATGGCAGAGTCTACATAGGGTTGAAAGGGTTAAGTTAGCAACAAATATGTTTTCAAGAGAATATTATAAACTTGATATATCAGCTTGAAGTAAAAATTAACGATGTATATAGTCTATATTTGACAAACCATTTGGCATGAGATCGCAGGGTCGATCTGGTGCAGTTGCTGACTTTGTCTTCAGCTTCTTGGTCTTGCTTGATTCGTTGTAACGCTCCCCCGTAGCACTCTCCAGGCCTGGTGAGAAGGACTGGGGTGGTCGCTTACATCGGACACTCTTCCTCACACCGTCATCCTTGTCGCCGCCACCAGGCTTGTCCTGGTGAAGACAACAGTGGTCAGAGACAGAGAAATATCAACCCCAGAGTAAGATTTTAGAAGTTTAACATTATGAGGCTTTGTTAAGTGTTGTATAAACTTCAAAAATCATAATTTATCCAGAGGGTTGATGGATATTTCTCTGTCTATACAAATCATACAGGAGTGATCATAGATTCTATTAATTTTAAACCAATTAGTCCTTAATTCTTCCCAAAGTTAATGTCAATATGTATACAAATGAAACAAAAAGTAATAAAAAAAAACCTTTTGTATTATTTTCTGTTAATTTAGGCATATATGTACCTGTCCAGTTTCCAAACCAAGTACAATGATGGGGTTGTCCATCGCCAGCTGAGCAGGGTAGACAGCATTACCTTGGTGATTCTCCATTTGATTAGGTTTTCATGAAGTACCTGTCAATGCCAAAGAATATCAGTTTATCTTTTCAAATGTTTGATCATTGTTCTATGACCTGAACTACAGAAATTAAAGTACACTTAGCTTTAGATCAATCACCCTCAAAATATTCTCTTTTGAACTGCTGAACTTAGGTTTTTAATTTCGTAATGTATATACTATATTGTATGCACTTGGACAAATTTTTACTCCAAAGGTAAGGGTTAAACCAGGGGGTTGAAGACCAAATACCTGAACTGCTCAATGATTTTGATCCAGTGAACATTAGTTTTATAATCAATATTCTACCGGTATATGCAACTTTAATTCAATGACAAGAGGTCCAGGGGCCTTAATAGCTCACCTGGTTTTATTTTTCAATTTAAAACCTGCTGAGTACCATACAGGTTTATCAAAGGAGTAGAAGAAACAAAGTTGCAAGAAGAACTACATATAAACCTGTTTTGGCGGGAAAGACACCAAGAAATTATTTAGTTGGGAGGGGGGGGGGGTCACATCTACCATTTATAAATATTAATTTCCCTTTGCTCAAAGATTCTCTAGAACAAGTTTGGTTAAAATATCCCTTCAATGGTACAGAAGGATCTGTAATGTTTTCTTCTATTTCCCCTAATGGGCCCCACCCCTCCGCCCCCAGAGGGACCACATGTTTATACAAACTTGAGTCTCCTTTCTCCAAAGATTCTCTAGAACAAATTTGGTCAAAATCCTTCTATTGGTTGAGAAGAAGAAGATTTTTACAGATTTACCTATTTTCCGCCTATTTGGCCCGCCCCTCTGCCCCCAGGCGGGCCATAACCTCCGTTTATATAAAACTGAGAACCATAGGCCTTTGGCCAATGATGCTTCAGACCAAATTTGTTAAGGGCTAGTAGCGTTTTAAAGGGAAAAGTTTTAAATGCTGGACACCGGACGCTGCGCCATGGCATGAAGTAATAAGCATGACATGGCATGTCTCGACTCTTGGCCCTTCGGGCCAGGTGAGCTAAAAACTATTGATATAAGATGCATCCGCGGCCAGTCTTTAAAAGTCAGCCAAACTGACGATCATGATCATGTAGCTGTATAATGAATTCCATAAAAATATATAGTATCACAATTATCACTCGGAGGTAAATCTGCATCTGTACAGTGCAATATGCACACAATATTGTACAGGGACCTGATGACTTGTTACCGAATGTCAAGCTAAAACACATGTAGAATTACTCTGAACACCTTAGTTTAGGTCCAAATATAGCCATAACGAATTTTCAGGTCCCTCTGTGCATGCATGTTCTGATGATGATGATGATGCAATGCCGCAGCATGCCAAACAGGTTGCAATATTGCTTTTTTTTTTTTTTTTTTTAAAGTTTAGAGTTAATTTGCATGGAGATTGATGGCTACCCATACCTTTTGATCCACCAGACATATATCTGATGATGTAATAACAATATTATGACTTGATTGTGTTAATATACATGTACCAAAAAGTTCATCATAAGAAGAAGGTCAAGGGTCACTCACATTGTCAGTGACCCGTTTAGATCTACTGACGTTTCAGTCAACATTTCATTAAGCTCCATGGAAGACATGTTCTAAAAGTTATCCAAAATGTGTAAGTCAAGTGGATCATACTTTAAGGACCATGCTATGATATACTTATTGCAATTGAAGCTATGTTATTTCAATTCCTTCGTGCTTTAAACGTCATACAATAATGTCCTAGTTGGGAGAAACATGCGTGTATCGTTACATTTTCCTAAAAGCTGTCTACATTACGCATCTTGACAGCCAAGTCAAACATTCAAACGTATGTAAAATCAATCTACTGATGCTCTCTATTATAAAAATTACTGATTTCATTTTCTTGTATACTTACTTTCGATCATATTTGCAAACACTTCTGTTCAAATCCACATGACTATGTTGACGCCATTCTTCAAATTCTCCTAAATACTAAACATCCGGGCAACTTACGTTTTTTCGGGGTTCACGACAGGGACTACTTCATTTATATCAATATTATATGTATATTTTAAAGGTATTTCAAATGTTCAACTTTACTAAAATCAAGAGTATAATACAAAAACTTCCACAGTTTTCACTACTTACCAACCTGCGAAAAATAACTTATTTATCAAATTATACAGGAAGCAGTACGTACGTACCCCCCCTTCCAAAGCGTTTTTGAAACCCCGATTTCGTCGCGATGACGTTTGATTGTTTTGGTGTTCCGAGACATCTACACCTAATCTATAATCATCCAGTATTGGCTTAAATTAGAACTAAACTTGAACATGACACTTATTTCAGAGACAATTACACTTTCAAACAATTAAGGAGCTACAATGTCAACACATGAACTCTGATTGATGTGCGACCGCTCAGATTACATACGAGGGATTCACGATCCTCAAACAGAAAGTAGGCCCGGTTCAGTGCCGAGGGAAGTTGTAAGTTGACCCGGTTTTAGTTGGTATGAGGGTTGAAAGAACATTTATTCTCCTTCACTTTCGTTACAGAGAAATACAACAATGGAATAAAGAAAACTTATTTAATCGTAACATATGATTTCCATTACTTTCTACATCTTCTAACACACAGGAACACTTCTATGGCTGAAGTGTTAATAACTAAAAATAACATCTTTCAAATCTCGGTACATGTATTTTGTTTCATGACAGAATCAGATTCAATCTGGAAGTCTTGTATATATGCCACGTGCATGTGGCCATGGATGACATTTGTATCGATATGACTTGGTACAGTATTTGGAAATTTATGTTAATCATACCACATGAACTTGAATTTCTATCAGAATGGTCTATTTAAGCTCAGAGAACTGATTAAGCCCAATATATACCCCCCTTTCCTTGTAAGTTCCTGCGATCATACAGGCTCATGTCAGTGTATAATATAGTATGAGATGGGCTCATAATGTTTCCTCAAAATGATAAAAATATGGAAGTTGGTTGGTATACCCATGTCAATAATGACCTTTGCAGAAATTATTTGTTGAAAATATTGTTGAGTTTTTCTGAAAAGTAACGTTTGAATGCAGAATTTGAGTGGTGTAAATTTGCAATGAATAATGAAATTAATGAAAAAATGAACCTGTACATGAATTCCTGGAGTTATTGTGTATTGACCATTAGCAAGAAAAATGTAAGAAAATTTGTCAAATCTCTAGAATAACAGCACCCCTACTTCTTCTCAATAACCAAAAGGCCTTGGATGCATGATGATATTTGGCCAGTAACATGCTGGGATGAAGTGCTACCAAGTTTGTTCAAACAAATGACCTTCACCCATTTTCAAGGTCACAGTGGTCAAATATGTTTAAAACCTTTAAACAACTTCTTCTGAATACCCAAGAGGCATAGGATAATGATATTTGGCCAGCAACATGCTGGAATAAAGGGCTAGTAATTTTGTTCAAATAAATGACCTTCATCTATTTTCAAGGTTACAGGGGTCAAATATGTTTAAAACCTTTAAACAATTCTTTCTCAATAACCAAAAGGCCTAGGATGATGATATTTGGCCAGTATCATACTTTGATGAAGGGCTACCAAGTTTGTTCAAATAAATAACCTTCGCCCATATTCAAGGTCACAGTGGTCAATAAATGTTTAAATCTTTAAATGATTTGTTCTGTATGACCAAAAAGTCCAGGGTAATGATATTTTGCTAGAAGCATATGCAGGGTTGGAAGACTATAAATTCTGTTCAACCTAATATCCTTGTTTGACATTCAAGGTCACGGGTGTCATATGTTTAAATATTTTAACAGGTTCTTATTAATCAAACACTGATATTCTGCCTGCAGTTGTATTTTCGTCCACTTTTAAGATAACAAGTGTGAAATTTATACTAGGTGAGCGATTCAGGCCCAATGGGCCTCTTGTTTTTACTTTACAATGCTTTACCAATGCAATTTTGTATTATCTGATAAATGAAAGTTAAAAAGATTATACTTGTAAGCATAATTTAACAAAATCTCTTTGTATTAAATAAAACACATCCCCCCCCCCCCCCAACAAAAAAAAATTATCCACCATCTATAGTTATTCATCCCCTGATCATAAACTGTTATAAACCAAATCACCATCATTTTCATTGCAGGAATACAGTGGTATACTGGTAATCAGCTGTGGAGGCCCTAATAAGAGAACAAAATGGAATTTCTCTCAAAAGCATGCAGACATTTGAAATCAAAAGAAAGAAACTCAAAGGAGTCAAGTGAAATTGATATAGATGGTAAACAGATTAAAACAGGTTTGCAGCTACATAATTTGCTGTCAAGTTGTACTGAACAACGCCTTCATGTTCAGCGATTTACTATGAAAGGAGCACCTATAAGAAGTATTCCTCAATGCATAGGATCATTTGTCAATATCAAGTATCTTGTTCTCTCTGGGAACAGGATTGAATACCTACCCTGGTCGATTGTCTTGCTTAAAAAATTGGAACATTTGGACCTTTCCGACAATTGTATGACGGTCATATCACCGATGCTCTGCTACTTTCCATCACTGAAGATACTAGATTTAAGTAGCAATGCTTTAGAGAGTCTTCCGACAGATTTACTTAATCTTGAAGCACTCGAGACCTTCAATGTGTGTGGCAACAATGACATCAAATCCCCACCGCTCTCTACCTGTCATGAAGGAAAGGAGGCCATATTTAGAGCTCTCGGGATTCGACGGACTCGTGTGGATGCTTTAGCTAATTGGAAACCTTACTACCAAGGGAACAAAACTAAGGCGAGTGAACTGAACTCTCTAGTGAAACTGTGCATTGACTGCATCATTGAAAGTGAAATTGATTTTTTGTCAGCTGAAATCCCACCTGTTGTTAAAACATACTTGACTGAAACTAAAAAGCAGGAATCCTCCTTGCTACCGAATCTTTTGAAATGTAGCGAGTGTGAGAGATATTTTTCAAAGACTTTCATATTTGAAAACCATGACTGCCAGAGGAAAAGTTGAAGTTGCAATCACTGATCCTGAAAGTATGACCAAGTAATAACTGTGATGTTTAATATATATATCTGTAATTTGTATACACTCAAGTGTTCTTTTAAAAAGTTCCTAGCACTTGTCAATAGTCTTGTAATGGACGATGTCACAGGATCAGATTATTAAATGAGCAAAAATTGAAAATATATTCAGAATGTCTCAAGCTATGTAAACTCTGTATAGTGTGATGTCATGCAATATGCTTTGGCCAAAAACGAAAAATATGTATGTTTCAGGTACCCCAATTCCTGACCCTAGTTTTTACCTCCACCTCTAACCATTTTATCGCACTCGAACACACTTCATCCATGTGTTTCAGTGGGATAACTTGTTTACCATATGCCAACGAATTGATGGAGAAACAAAAAAGGCAACTATATATACGCTCTTCTTCATAGAAAGGTATGCAAACCAAATTTAAATCCCATATTACTATTTAAAAGACCCTAAAAATATGTTTGGTGATTTTCGTTACTTCTTAAATTAGCCCCCTTTCCTTCGGAAAAAATGAATAACATACCAACAGACTGACCTCTTATTTTTTCAGTCATGTTTTCTGAAACATACATTATATTTTTTGGGTGGGTCTTGGTAAGATTGCTTGATCAAGATTATGACATGACCTTATGAAATTGGGTTATATGTTTTTATAATATATATATATATATATACATATATATGCTGTATGAATTGACATCATTGTTGATGCATAATTGATATTGAAAGTCATCATGATTTTGATTGAGTTGTATTTTTTATATATATGTTTCATTCCAATTAATCTGACTTGTACAGGTATTTTATAAATTGGAGTTTACCTAATTTTTTAATACCCAAACTATCTCTGAAGTTAATGTAGACTAGTAAAAACATGATGGTTTCATTGTTCATACATTGTCTCTATAGCCTCTCTGTGATATCTTGTGTTTTCTTGGTATTTACTCATTTCTGGCTTGAAGCATTTACAGAGCCACAAGTGCCTGTTATGAAACTAAACTTGCAGGTAGCACTATTTTGCACTTAAAAAGGGAATCTATGATTTCTAGCACCTATATATTACGTAATGATCATGATTTTCTTTCATAAGTTCCAAGAAGCAAACCACTGCATGCATTGTAAAAATAAAGATGGATTTAATTGATAGATCACTTTAATAAATATATACATGAACATTGTATATAGCAATGTGCTCTCAAAGTTGTAAACTGCAATAAAAATACTGTATCATGATATTTGCATTTTTGTACCCTTATTTTACATATATTGTTTGCATTCTATTTTCATTTTGAATGTCTTCTCATGCTATAGACAAAAACATTTGCTCCTCTGTTGCAAGAAACAGTTGGCCTTGTGCAACACAACACATGATCAACCTACTACCAAGATTCATATATTTTTTACTGTACCAATACCATGAAGGCATTTAATTAATTGCATAATAAACTTGAACATATATATTATAGTCAGGGCTAGAAATAACTTTTGGGTTAGTAATTTCAGCTGTAAGTATAGTCCATGTGCAAATTCCACTTAATATTATTCAACATAAGGAATATAAAATTTGGACTAGAACCAATTTGGCTAGCAGTTTTCAGAACAACTATATAGTCCAGGTGTAGATTTCAGTAGTCCCAGACTACAGAACTACATGTACCCTTATTGTCAATACCTGGTATATATGTACGACACTTGTAATTAAGTGAAATCACATTTGGCATGACTACATAGGTACAAAATGTGACTTTGGCAATTTTCTTAATCATATAGAGCAAAGAAAGAACAACACTTCTTTCTTTCATCTGTTTCTTAATTCAATCATACGCTCTGTCATCTGTTTCTTAATTCAATCCTACACTCTGTCATCTGTTTCTTAATTCAATCCTAACACTCTGTCATCTGTTTCTTAATTCAATCATACACTCTGTCATCTGTTTCTTAATTCAACCCTACACTCTTTCATCTGTTTCTTAATTCAATCATACACTAATTAAAGTATGAGTTCAAGTTACAGTGTATCATGTGTACATTGTACTGTACCTACTTTTGAAGAGAGTGTAGTCATGCCCATCCATTCACTATATAATCACAGATTATGTTCATATCTAGATTACCTTTTACTTGTAGAGTAATAATGACATTACTGCAAAAATATGTAAGTATGACTATTTTTAATGAATTATAGAAGAAAATAAAGACAACTTTGCCCAAATTTTGTATACACTAATACATTCACTTCAAAACTAGATTTAATTAGCTCAAAGTGTAAGCTTCACGGATACCCCTGCTAATTTGACATACCTACAAAGATTTGAACCCATTCATGAAACAGTGACCAAGATCTACATTGTATATGCTGTAGAAACCTGAATTACACTTAATTTAATTTTAGGTCAAGGTCAAAGGTCAAATTGAGGTCAAAGTGACCTTGTTTTAGGATGTGACTTCCCATGATGTACCTGTACCTAAAATGTCATTAAGTGTTACCACTCGCCAATATACAGTACATTCTTTAGTCACTAGACTTTTCATTTAAAATCTTATGTTGTGGACAATTAAAATATGATTAAATTGACTAAGCTTAATACACGTAATCATTTTTCCCCAATTGATAAATCTCAAAATTTACAATATGTCCAATATTAGTGAATTTGAATCTAATCTGAATTTAATTAACATAAAACACCTACATCTTTTTATATAATGTGCTTTATATTTAAGTACAGGGGATGCTTTTAATTGATAACCTGGACTAAATGTACACATTTTTACATGCATTATATATAAGATTATAGTAGCTTACAGTAGGTTACACTGTACACATAATACGTTCCAAAGCAGCATGGTACAGATTCCCATCACTACAAGGTGAATAGGTTATATACATGTATTATTAAATGTGGCACGGAGATATATCTATTATGGGAACTATGCCACACCCCTTTGTATACAGTTAAAGTATGGGGTTTAGGGATATAGCAAGTTTCTGGTGTCCCGAGACCAGGTCTATTTCCCGAGGCGAAGCCAAGGGTAATAGGCATGGTCAAGGGACACCAGAAACTTGCTATATCCCTTAACCCCATACTTTAACCGTTTTATTATACCGATACGCACTGGAGAGATAGTTTTAACTAGAAAATATTTGTAAACCATAAGCTGTATAGCTTCACGTCCCAACTATCCCTTTGATGGCAATGGAGCCAAATGCTTCCGAGTTAAGTAGCAAGCTCCGCCCACCTCGCACGTCGCTTCCGAGTTTGGTAGCAAGCTCCTCCCACCTCGTGAGTCGCTTCCAAGTTCGATAACAAGCTTCCCCACCTCTCGTCTGATTGGCTCGGCGGAAACACCAGAGTGTAAGTGTGGTTTAGTTCCCAGACTTACACACAGGACTAAAACACAGTCAGGCAAAAGTGGGGATATATTCGATTTAACCAATTACTGTTATATAGAGTAAATAAAGTAGAGGTATAATAATATAGGTTAACACATGTAGGTCTAGAGGTTCTGTTCAACAGCCAAGATAGTATTGTTATGCTGGTCACTAATTTGGAGGTCTTCAATTAGATTTCTGAATCCACTTCATCATTTCATTTATGCTGCATAAACTTTTGACTCTTAATAATATGGTAATTAATCAGCTCATTAAAATTAATTATAATGATCTAGGGTAAAAACGGTCCATAATGTTATCATAATAAAACCATTATGATCACAAAGACTAGTTAGAAAACTCACATGTCAACATTTTCATGAAATTGTTGATTTTCAGTCTTCATATGTTCATATGTTCATATGTTCAAACATATTTGTCTTGGTAGTAGTCACCCCAACCTCACTCAACAAGACCCTGTGTGTGCAGACAGCTTGCTTATGTGACTACGTAATGTAATCTACAGTTAGAGGTTTCACCTAGCAATGATTTCCAATGCTTCATATACTTCACAGGTAAAGATAAGGTAAATCAATTCCATACATCTATAGTGCGTTTATATAACGGAACAATTGTTTTCGTCTCTTCACAAATGTGATCCAATGATGTATTATATATCTAGATCTTATAACAATGAGACTAATTCTATTTTCTTAAAAATAGTTTTAAATGTTATGCCACAGCATTCTGATTTACAGATTGTGTACATAAATGTCAGCTGAAATACTTGTATGTTGAAGGGATGTGATTTTTCAACACTTAATTAAGTTTCAACAGGCACCTGTGGTGTACACAACTTTTATTTTCATAAATCTCAACTTCAAAACTGTCCCCCTCCTTAAAATAAGGACATTTAAAATACAATTTACTGTTGTCAAATTAGAAGAAAAATCAGGATCTTACATTTACTCTTTAAAATGTTTTTAAGATGGGGGTGGGGGCATGTTAGCAAGTTACTCAAGATCATATTCCCAAAATATTGAATAGCTCATGGAATGACATCAGAAGTTTTCAATTCTAACTCTGGTCTTCCTCTGTATTTTCATCATTGCTTTCATCATCTGGATTAGGATCATCCAGATGTGACATGAAGTAGGATCTTGGGGCTACACACAAGTGCATTTTGCACCTGTCGGCCCTTCCCCAGGTGGACAGCTCCGGAAAGTTCATCCATGGATGTTCAATATCTCCAGTTTCCAAATCAATAAGACAATTTTCTGATATTGGCAAGGGTTCATATTCTTCATAATCAAAAGCAGAAAAGACTACCAACTTTTTGTTGTGATGCACCAACTGTGTACCACGTTCTTTCAATCTCTCCTTCTTCAGTACAGACTTGATGATCAGTCCTCCATCTCCTGGTGTCCACTGGATTATCTCCCCTGCCCCAGATGCAAGGTATACAGTCTTGTCAACAGTTACAGCGCCGCTCAGTGCAACAGGTATAGGTAAGTCACCAAACACTGTTGTTTGTCTGGAAACTGTGTCAAAACATTGGATTCTAAGGGAAGCACTGTCTTCTCTGGTTTTCCCACCAAAAATGTAGACTTTTCTATCGATGGCTGTTGCACTAAAAGTGTGTACTGGGTAGGGGAGAGCAGCTTTGGTCACAGCAGTCCATGACTCGCTATGGATGTCAAACTCCATGATCCCAGACATCACCCGGTTGTGTTCCACCTCACATCCACCAATAGCATATAAGCAGTGTTTTACACAGACTAAAGCATGGTTATACATGCGTTTCCCTGATGATGGACACTTCGCCCAATTGTTTGTCAGTGAAATAAACTTTTGTACCTGTCCACGTGAGTTTGCTACTCCACCATGGACATACAAATCATTGTCGTGGATACAAGAAGCAGCTCCTAGACCATATGCTGTTGGACTTGTAAAGCGCTGGAATCCCCAGTTTTCTTCCTGGAAACTGTAGGCATACAAGGATGGTGTGTTGTCACACTTGACACTGAACATGATATTTGCAAGCTTACTTTTTTTCCTGAAATGTGTTCGATGTGAAGAAATTTCATGACGTCTCACTCCAGCACAGTGATAGAGTTTGGCCTCATCCAATAAACTTCGCACGCGACAGTTTTCACAGAGAACTGGGTAACGTTCTGTCAATTCAAATAAGTACTCGGCCTGCATCAGTGGAAACTTCACATATTCCAAAACATCGTATAGAACAGCATCAACCTGACGTTCCTCACTTTTGTTGGACACCCATTTCATGACAGCTTCAACAGTATTCTCCTCTGAAGAGGTAATCAGACTTTCCATTTTCATCATTTCAATAATATCCTCCTTGTCCAGGTTCAAAAAATCCTCAGATGTTCTGAATGTATCAAACTTTTCACCCAGTTTTTCTAGACAGGAATCTGCCAGTTTCCTGCATGAATGTGCTTTCGCAAACTTCAATGTTGAAGCACAGTCCTCAAAGGTCAGCTTGTCAATAATGAAATTCTCACAATCATACTGAAGAGATCCTATTCCAAGCATGCATGCAGCTTTAAGCAAATCTTGTACATTTTCATTTTCAATTACTTCATCAAAGGCATATATGTAGTCTAGTATGCACTTGAAAGTAGATGCAGTGACACATTTCAATTCAACCTCATCTTGGGACTTTTCTTTAAATTCACTTGTGAACATGCTACGGAAGAATGGGGACAGCGCGGCTAGCACTAATCTATGACATAGAAATTTTTCTGAGTCTACAACGATAGTTACATCAGTTAAACTTTTATCGTGGTACAAGGCTTGAATTCCTTCATGGAGATCACGACCGAGATACGGTCCCTCATCTTCTGCCTCGTTATCATCTTCATCATCATTTTTATCCTGCGAGTGGTTAGAGGATGCATCCACATTTGCCATCTGTAAGTAGAATTAAAATAGAACCATAAGCCACCGACTATGACCACCCCTCCCCCATAAACAGGAAAACTGTAGGAAAGAAAAATAAACACCTACCAGAGCTTTCTGTACACCATTGGAAGTATGTTATTGAGTCTCAATAATGAGGTTTGACTCAAAAATTTAAAATAATAGCTCTATTTGGCACATGTTTGGACTCTCCAAATTCAAAGAATATTCTATTTGACTTCTGCTATTGCTTTGTGAAGGCTCATCTGAAAGCCCCTAACCACCATATGCATTGTGGTATCTGTTTAGACTTGTATAGATTCTTAAAACATAGCAACTAGGTAGTAACATAATATCTATAGCTTATCACTGTATTTTGAGTCTAAAGGCAATACTTATCACTAATTGTACACATATGTAGCAACCAAGGAAAATCAGGTTATATACAGTGCAATTATATTCCCAATGTTAAGCATGGCCAGTCGCTGGATGGGTGCATCCTTGCATGTTACAATTGGTGGCAGTCTCATGATCCTGTGAGCCCTAGCTGTGTATCTGTTTCTTTAATTATTAATGGAGCAGTCTTTCTCCATCCCATCAAAAGAGAAGGTGATTGTCATGTTATTTCGAACTAGACCCCTTAGTGTACATTGTAACCAGTTTCCTTTGGGTGGGGAAGGTGCATTGGTGCACTGGGAGACCCACATGATTCCCAAGGTAAAGTTATGAGACAAGGATTTCCTGAAAAGGAAAACAAGCCTGAGGAATAGAAAGCATTAACAAATGAATATGAGGGAAAATACTACTTTACTGGCACCCTCTTTAGTGCAGAAACATTGAGCACAGGTGGTGACTGGATGGCATGCATGCTCATACGATACATATATTTTTGGTAAAGTCACTATACTTAGCTCATATCTCAACCCATAGGTAAAAAATTATTTCATCAGCATCAGCCTGTGTTTGACACCAAGTGAACAGGTTCTGGAGCACTGGCAAATCTGGCTTTATAGGCAGATTTTGGCTATACAGTCAAATATGACTACCGGTATACATATAAAGGACAAATGTAAACAAACAAGCTAATCAACCATGGTCGCAATTTCCTTATGCTCATTAAAATTTTGGTGGACAAACAGGCAAGTCGGTAAAACGAAAGGTTTCTATCTAATAACTCAATTTCTGATGACTTTGTTGATTTTCTTTGTTGCAATTTTTGGTACCGGTACCAGCATCTTTTAACCTCTGTATCTGATGATAACATATGAAAATTAACAATTTCTCTCCCAATACGCTAAATATTTCACTCCCTCTCGTCACATAAAAAACTTTCACTGCATGTTATCATTTCTACTCAGAAATATCTTCTGAAAGCACAGCTGAGGCATCTTCGGGAAGACATTGACCCATATTGAATAGACACAGGCTATACTTTTTTACTTATAAGGGACACATGATGACAGGAAAAGAAAGAACCATAGAAACATTTACCAAATGAATTAAAATTGTACCCAAAATGAAACAGTTTTAAAAGAAAAATATCAATATTTCTTATACAATACATGCCTTTAGCCTTCATCTTATGTATTTCTTGGGTACCAACAGCATGTGTGTCTATTTATAGAGCTCATTTAAGTGCATCAGATTCACTTGGAATTTTTAGCTGGTCAGAGCAGAGACATATAAAGCCAGAGATTTGCAACTCGCCCAGATCTGCAAACGCACGCATGAGCCTATTGTTCTCGGAGATCCGTCGCAAGACTTGGGCTGCAGTTGCACATATAGGCGGTATCAGCTTTCGTTATAGATTTTGTTTTATAATTTCAAGTTACATAAGTATCGGACACTATTTTTATTTACGGAACCCATCAATTAATTATCTGAATACTGAAATAGATATATATAAATTTAAGCAATCCATGGGTAAAGAACGCACATCGTGTTATGTACTTATGAGTAGGGCGACTAATTAGTGTGTTTACATGCAATTTATAATTGCTACCTATGCGAGTTCAGGTGTGAATTTTGCAGGGTGTGTCAATACGTCGTGAACCTTTATTTAGAATTTTAATTAGCCAGAAGAGTTAGATTACAATTACCAGTACCGATCCCTTAAGGCTTTTGCCCCTAGTCGCACCTGCCTCCCTTAGTTCATCTCCCGTAAGATCTCCTCACAGGTAAGTCACCTTCACACCTGTGATGACCTCAAGAGGTATTTGAAGAATTGCTATGTTTCCCCTATTGGGCCCATCCCTTCTGCCCCCAGAGGGTGCCACACTCGCTGTTTATACAAAATTGAGTCTGTTTTGCCAAAGGATGCTCCAGACTAAATTAGGACAAAATCCCTTAACCCCTATGGTAAAAGAGGGATTATAAAGGTTTTACTTCTCTTTCCCCTATTGGGCCCCGCCCCTCAAGTCCCAGGGGGGCCCATTTATACAAAATTGGTTCCACTTTACCCAAGGATGTGCCACACCAAATATGGACCAAATCCTTTCATTCCCACAGGTGAAGAAGGATTTAAAAAAATAATTTGCTATGTTTCCCCTATTGGGCCCCGTTTATCAGGCCCCAGTGGGGCCACACCCACCATTTATACAAAATTGGTTCCACTTTACCCAAGGATGCTCCACACCAAATATGGACCAAATCCTTTCATTCCTACAAAAAAAAAGGAGGATTTTAAAGAATAATTTGCTATGTTTCCCCTATTTGGCCCTGCCCCTCAGGCCCCTGGCAGGCCAGACCCACAGTTTATACAAAATTGGTCCCCCTTCACCCAAGGATGCTTCTGACCAAATATGGAACAAATCCTTTCATTCCTACAGAAGTAGAAGTATTTTTAAAGAATTTGCTATATTTTCCCTATTGGGCCCCGCCCCTCTACCCCCAACATTTATACAAAATTGAGTCCCCTTGGCCAAAGAAGCTCAACAAAAAAATATTGTAGAATATAAATCACCTAACAGATTAAAAAAAAGGAGTTTAAACAGCCTTGCCTATTTTTTTCTGTATTATATCGTCTAGTCATCAGTTTTCGTGCATTATGTATTTCCGCGCAGTCATTTTATCAAGCTATATCTCGTAACTACGTGACCTGCTGGACACAACACAAGGATATTTTAGACGTTTGGCCATCGCCTGTAAACTGACATAAAAATTAAAGGAAGTTCGTCCAGAAAACATAAGAATTAATCACTGATTGAAAAACATGCAAAAATATGCAGTTCTGCTTAATGCACTTTTTATCTTGCTCAAAATGAACCCATACCTAAAAAAAAAGGTGATATATTTCATTCATGAACCAGTCTATTTTGTAGTCTGACAAACGTACGAAATGTCGTATGCAAATGAGGTCACATCTCCTCACCGATTTTTTTCCACCCCCGAAGAGCGAAGAAGTCATTCTTTTATCGATAAACTGTGTTTTCAAGGAAACGTAAACCTTGTAATGCATTGAACTTCCAATTTTCACCAATTTTAAACAGAACAAAAGGAGAAAAACTTACCATCAACCAAAACCGATATAAGACTGCGGAAAAAAAATAACAGATTCTATATTATAACTAAATAAATATAATAAATATAATAATAAATAAATTTTGATAATTGATTTGACGATCAAAGATATTTTTTTATTCCGAACGAAGCTTTTGTTCTTGCAGGTCACTGTAGAGAATTTCTTTTTAGTGTATTTGAGTTATCTTTCTTTGAACACTAAATCAAAATAGACACAAGGAAACATATGACAGCTACTTCCGATGAGAGAAATTTGTTAAAGATTGTTTGGTTTTTTTTTTTAAATACAGTTTTATGTTGCTAGTTTTTGTTTCCATTAGTAGATTGTATACATGTTTATGACAGTCATCCGTATTCAACAGTTTTCTGTCGATATGAGTACGAAATCGTGGATGCTTCTTAAGTGCGCGGAAACCGGTAACCTGAGGATAATGTAATGGCTGCCAGTGATGAAATTCCATTCTGAAATCACGATTCATTCTCATATTAATTATCAAGTTTAGTAATTATTTGATGACGCTAAAATTAAGAACAACAATATAAAAATATTAATTATCAAATTATGTTGAAATTTTTTTTTAGGAAAAATCTAAATTTAACATACAATTTTTCTCATTTTTGTAACATTATTGTATACAATGATGAGTAATGGCCACCGTAATTTGCGTTTCAGAAATCCTCTAACGATATCGTAGGCTGTAGCAACGAAATTGATGTCATCCAAATAGACTACCCGACACGGGTGCGCTTCGGTATGAGAAAGAGGCAGTTTCTTATCTCGATCTGTAGTAAAATGGAACACTTCATCATATAAGTCAGTTTACGAAAATAATTGACGGGCATTCAAATAATTTTCTTAATTTCAAAAATCGTTTTGACAGTTTCTGACAAATTTTACTCATTTATTCCCTAAAATATTCATTAGAACAAATAGTTTTTCATGTTTAGAAATGTGATAGAATATTTATGTTGTTGCATCGTACTGTTTCCCAGGAATTTTTTTTTCATTTCATTTTTTTGATATTTCAATGGAGTTATGAGAAATGTTTAAGAGGTATAGGCAGATATGATATTTACTCAAAATGCATAAAACTATATAAATTTTGATTGAGAATACACACCATTCATTTTTATTGCAAAATAAAACAAAGGCTGCGTCATATATATCAAAAGTGTTCCATTTTGGATACTTTTCCATTTTGGGTACCCTTACCCTAAACGTATTAAGTTTTATTCAATCTAATTAAAATTATATCTTCACATCGCTCCCGTTTACTGATGATATGTCGCTTCAACGCGACATATCATCAGTAAACGTGAGCGATGTGAAGATATAATTTTATTTTATGTGATGATATGTCGCGTTGAAGCGACATATCAGTAAACGGGAGCGATGTGAAGATATAATTTTAATTAGATTGAGTTTTATTTGACTTATCTTAGCCAGATATGCCGGTGCTCCAGTACCAGGTGAAGAGAATTCACTTGTTAGATTCCATTTATCCACAGCCATATATACTGTAACGGATTTAGATGCCAAAGTCTGTGGTAGTCTGTAGGCATCTGCATCTAGTGTTTAAATGTAAATATGTGAACACATGAAGTTATCAGTAAATCCTCCCTACCTGATACTAAATTGACGATACAGTATGGAAAGGAAAACAACTAATGTCTGTGATTGGATCCCCTGTTTGACTTACGGCAGTACATAATTATGTGCTAAAATGACCACAGGGGCTCGGTTTCGTGTTACTCTCTGTTAATAATAAACCTATACACACCAGTAAATATATACATATTCTAAAACCTTAAAAATTGAGGGTACCGAGGTGTTTTTTAACCTTGGTAACCTCAATTTTTATAAGGTTTTAGAATCAGTATAAACACCGGATAAAAAGTGTTGCTGTTATTTACTGGTGTGTATATTATTAACCGAAAGTATCCGAAACCGAGCCCCTGTGAAAATGACCTGCCACATGGAACGGCATTGCCAAATGCGCCCTAACGACGAGAAGAAATAGTAACTATTGAAGTGGTTGACAACCATTGACTTAAACATTACTTCACCACAATTACATGTACACTGACAACACCATGAACATATTTACCGTGTAACGCAATGTAATGATAGGATAGCGAGGTTGCGTTTAAACCTGTCAACTTCCGGTTTGAAGGTGTTTCTAAATTCAAAGCCAAGTCAGAAACTGGTACCCGTCTTGGAAGCCTCGGTCCAAGTTATATATAGTTAACACAAATTATAAGTAACCATTAGGCACCCATTTTTTTTTTTAAATAGCTGATCTATGTATTCTCAGGATCAGTCTTAAAAATCATGCAAGGTTCCATGGACTTAACAAGATAGTTTTCATTGAGTAATTTTCAAAAACAAAACTACCTTTACTAGCCGAGTTCTATGTACTCCACAGTGACGAAAATGGCTTTGAAATGCGGGAGGGGCAAGGTTCAAGTTTCTCTGGTCCTGACACCAGCCTTTAGATATTTCACAGATAGATGGCTGGTGCCACGCCAGACATTGGCACCAGACACTGGTCATGATCTGCTGTCGAAATGTCTAAGTCTCAGCTATAGTGGTGTCAGGGCCAAAGGAAACTCGGGCTGTCGGTGATCTGGTTTTGCTAAATATAGGGGAGACCGGGACAAGTTTGGCCCATTTCTATTAAAGTCGTTCTGGACAGACAGACATTTGTTGAAATGTATGCTATATCACGGAATTCCGTGGTTATATGTATACCATTTGGAAGATAAATTCCTTTCATGAAATAATAACTAAAGGCAAACACGTCCGTATTTATAATAATATCATTATTTTTGTTCATAACGAGGAAATTACAATTAAACAGGCTATTGAATGTTTACGATCGAGTTGTTGTTCACCTCACATGTAACACATATGTGAATACATAATATGACACAAACATCCACAGTTCGTACAAAAATAACACTTAGTTGAACGTACGTATGACAGAAAAACATACATAAGGTTTCAGAAAGTCTTATATCATACCTCATCACCCGACGTTCACAGGTAGGACAAGATAAATTTTATTAGAGTCGGCAGAGACATATAAAGCCATTTTATTACAATACAGAGAAAAAATAGACAAGGTTTTCGTTTAAACTCCGTTTTTTCTGTCAGGTCAATTTTAAATCTGTTCGGTGATATATATTAAAAAATATTTTTTATGTTGCGCTTCTCTGGATTCAGCTTCGTAAAATAACTACAACATTGCTAAATTCATCTGAGAATGAGAAGTCATCACTGGCAGCCATTACATTATAATACAGAGAAAAAAAGGCAAGGTTTTCGTTTAAACTCCGTTTTTTTCTAGATGGTCAATTTTAAATCGGTTCAGTGATTTAAATTTTACATTTTTTTTCTTTTTCTTCTGATATATCGACTTCATAAAATATTTTGAAAATTAATTGACATACCGTAGTAATTTAATCTTGCTTGTAACAAGCATTTCCATTGGCTTTAAAATTTATGTTATCAGCCCATAACGTAAAAAAATGACGTCACCATTTGTAACGTCGCTTTTGATTGGTTGATACAGCAGCGCAATAATTTCTAAGAGAAAAGAGTCCATCAATAAAAGTGGATTTCCACAGGGATTGTGTACAGTAGATTAAATTATAAGGATTAACTTGAATATATTTTTCATGTTATGGAGCTATAACACAAAAAACCGGAGTGTACTCTCATCATAAACCGCTTCGCGGTTTATATAGAGTACACTCCGGTTTTTTTGTGTTATTTCTCCATAACATGAAAAATATATTCAAGTTAATCCTTAAATAAAGTTTTAAGAGAAAAGGACGTTTTCACGATAAAGCCTCATTATAGGAGCATCGAAATGAGCATTTTATTCAATTTACACCTATTTGTTAGTTGCGTTAGTTGATGTCATCCTTACAAATTGCCCTAGTCTTTGTTTTAAGCCTATCAATTTTAACTGTGGTCTAAGTGACTGTCACAATTTTATCGGAATTGTTATAAAAGGCACAGCACATTGCTTGCCTAGGGTAAAAAGTAAATTCCGTAGTTTTAAAAACTTTGAACAGAATAATTTTAACTCTGACTTATCAAATGTTCCTTTTCATGTTGCATATGTGTTTGATGATACCGAGGATATTTACTGGGCTCATGATAAATTGATAAGAGAAGTTGTTGATGTACATTTACCTGTTAAAGAGCGCAAACCTCGTGTAAATAAACTTCATTTTTTAAACAGTAATCTTAGAAAAGCTGCCTTTAAGGAAATAAGTACAACCGCATCAAAACAGCTGCTAACTGGGAAGCCTACAGAAATTATGTAGAGAAACTCCGTAGACAGTCTGTAAGGCTCTATTTTCAAGAACGATGTGGTGGAGGTCCAGCCTCTAAAGATTTTTGGGCCTACTGTTAAGCCCTTTTTATCTAACAAATGTTTTAATGACCAGAAAATCATTTTAGAAGAAAGCGAATGCATTGTATTCAAACAGAGTGAAGTGTGTGATGTTTTTAATGATTTTTTCTCTACAGTTGCTGATGATATTGGTTAAGATCCAGAGGGCGTGTCTAATTTTACAGACCACCTGAGTGTTATTAACATTAAAAGTTCTGTCTGTAGAGAAAATGAAAACAATGTTTTTAACTTTCAGCACGTAGAAGAGAATGATGTTAAGAAACTGTTTTCATCATTGATTGTGAAAAAAGCAACAGGTTTTGATGGTATCTCTGCCAAGATCTTAAAAGCTGGTACAGAATATTTTAATCCTGTCATAACATCCCTTTTTAACCATTGTGTAACTGTTTCCCATTTCCCTGGTGTTCTTAAAAAGGCACAGGTTTTAACAATTTTTTAGACAAACAATCCTATGGAAAAGAGTAACTTCAGGCCTGTTAGTATTTTACCCTCTTTGTCAAAATATTTTGAAAGGCTTGTTCATAACCAACTGAGTGAATATCTTAAGCCATTTTTTAGTCCTTTCTTGGCAGCGAGCTGCTGCTGCTGCTGCTCTTGAGGACTGGAGGCAGGTCATAGACAACCATCAGCATGTTGGAGCCATCCTGATGGACCTGTCCAAGGCATTTGACTGCATTCCTCATAAGCTGCTACTCGGGAAGCTGCAAAGCTTATGAACTGGGTTAGTCATCTATTGACTTCATCAGCAGCTACCTGAGTGGCAGAAAACAGCAGGTCAGACTGGGGCCAGAGACAAGCAAATGGACTGATGTAAAGAAGGGGTCCCCCAGGGTTCTATTGTAGGACCTCTATTTTTTAATATTTTTATGAATGATATTTTTAGCTTTGTAGATAAATGTATTTTATACAATTACGCAGATGACAACACGCTCTCTAAGATTTGTGACAATTATCTATATTTGAAAGATTGTTTAGAAAAAGAGAGCAAAGTTCTTATAGAATGGTTTGATTTTAATGGTATGAAGGCCAATCCAGAGAAATTTCAGGCAATATGTTTTGGCAAAAAGAATAGTAACACTATCAAATCTTTTAATATTGAAAGCCTTGAGATTATTTGTGAAGACAGTGTGACACTTTTAGGTGTGGATATTGACTTTCTTCTTAAATTTGATGTACATATATCTCGCCTTTGCAGAAATGCTGCTAAACAACTTGCTGTTTTAAAAAGACTAGGAAACAATCTTACAAAGAAAGGAAAAATTACCATTTTTAAGTCTTTTATTCTATCAAATTTTAACTATTGTCCACTTGCCTGGCACTTTTGTACATTGACAAATACTCGAAAAATGGAAAAAGTTCAGGAACGAGCACTTCGTTTTATTGAAAATGATTATGTTTCCCCAGTCATTGATATTCTTAGACAACACAAACTTGATTTTTTACTTGTAAAACGTATGAAAGATATGGCCTCTGAGGTTTTTAAAAAAAATTCTCCATCAGTTTACTAGTAAGTGTAATCTTACTCCTCTGGCTAATTACAATTCTAGATAAAGGTTCACGACATATAGACACACCCTGCAAAATTCACACCTGAACTCGCATAGGTAGCAATTATAAATTGCATATACACTCACTAATTAGTCGCCCTCATATCACGATGTGCGTTCTTTACCTATAGATTTCTTAAAATTATAAACATCTATTTCAGTATTAAGATGGACTTCTAAATTAAGGACAACAGTATAAAATATTGCTAATTAAATTATGTTGAAAAGGGCCTTCTAAGAATGATCTAAATTTAACATACAAATAATCGATGACGAGTAATGGGCGCTGTAATTTGCGTTTCGGAAATCCTCTAACGATATCGTAGGCCGTTGCAATGAAATCGATGTCATCCAAATAGACTACCCGACACGGGTGCGCTTCGGTATGAGAAAGAGGCAGTTTCCAATCTCTGTAGTATATACGTCTCTGGAGTCGGTGAGCATAAAAAAATAGATTATGAAACGTTCATGAAACCTATCATTATACACGCCTTATACATGTATGTGAGACCTATAACATAATCTCTACAGAGCTTTTAACCGACATAAAACTATATAGTTTCCTCGTTGCGCGTGAGACGCGAAGGAGATCTTCTCGGGTCCTCCGGTATGAGTTCGTGACTTTTTCCTATAGACGTCGGTCGCGCGCGGGTGGGTCACGAACACAATAGTGCTACCCATGCATTGCTCCAAATAAATGCACGGTCTTTATTTGAGTAGCTACACCATCTTTTCCAGTTTTCTCTCATGGACCGACACAAAAGGATTCATTTTTTTGTGCTGTTGTTATATTACCATACTCTGTGCTTTGGGGAAGTTGTTACCATAAAAATTCAACAGCAAAAGAGTGTTCACTTGGTAATCGATTCATAAAAGAATACCATTAGGAAAAATATATATGTAAATCCTCTTCAGTCAGGTAGCGTTCGACATAATTTAATGCTACTCTCTGCAATTTAAGGTAAACTATTTCCTAACATTGATAAACTTATCAAGAAGTATACTTTTCTGGTGGCACGATTTTAATCGTTTGCGACATTAATAAGTGTCTGCTTTAAGAGATTTACAAGAGAGTCGAAAATATAGCATGTGACACATTTTAATATATGTCTATATACAAAAAAACACCAAAAAACAAAACTACTGAACACCGGAAGAACTTGCCTTGATCACCAGCCTTGCTCCAAAATAGCACTCCAAACATGCAGACATTCAATTCAGTGTTTATTGTAATATGGACCCGGGAAATAAAATCCACATCACATTTCTGAGTTTTTCTTCAAGAGCAAACAGATAAAACATCCGGAAACAACTTATTACTTAGGATAAACTGATGTGACATTATTCCAGAAGAGGAATGACACATAATGGAGGAAGACATCGATAAAAGACCTTTGGACTACATAGAACAAGATACGCTTATATAGAAAACGCTAAGACCTTATGAACTATTTCTTTGACTTACCAATTTAAACAATACCGTTAAAGTGCCATTGTATTTACACTTGTTTATATATTTTATGTTTGTCATGGTCATATCAGAATTCTGTGTTTGGATACGTTATGTCATGGTCGGTATTTTTTGGAGATTAAACCATAGGCAGTTAGATAGACTTCCTTGCTATAAAATAGTCATGGTTGGTCGTCTGTTATTTCATATAAAAATGAAGCGGAATTCCTCGCAGTATATATTGCCAAATCTGTCACATGACCACACCAATAAATCATATCATCTCATGGAACACTGTTCCTTGTTTACATTTAATATCACACATTTTTTGTGCACCATTAATTGATTTTAAAGAATTAGCTATATTTCCCCTATAGGGCCCGCCCCTCAGCCCCAAGGGGGGGGGGGGGGGGGGGGGGCAGACCCACCATTTATACAAAGTGTGTTCCCCTTCCCCTAAGTATGCTTATATATACCGATGGTGTAATAATTGGTAATTATATCGGTTACTAATTAAGTATCCTATGGAATGCATCAAATGACTTCCATTCGCGCCAGACGTTGATAGATCCTGTCGACATTTTACAATGCATTATGTGGATTGGAATGGACGCCTTTAAAGGGTTGATTCCGGATATCGATTACATGGATGCGCGTGTTAACCATTACATATATACTGCTCTGAGTAAGCAGCCATCCTCGACATTTCTGTACCTCTGTAATCTGTCAATATCGGGAAATTTAGCATGGCAATCAACAAAGAGCAATGATTTATTCATTGTAAAGGTCAACGGATAACACTTTTTTTCCGAAGACCTCTTAATAAATAATTAATAATCAAATCAAAAGAAATACACTATATACGAATAAATTACCCCTTTGTCGCATAAATAACGTCTCCTGATCCTGAAAACCACAAATACAGAAGTAGACTATTCCATTGCACTACAATGTCAAGTTGGGGTTACATTGATGTAATGGGGAAAAACAGTAAGTAAATCGCCGGGCTTGAGGCTTCATACAAGTAGTTTATATCGCTCTCCTCTACAGACAAAATTCTAACTCTGATTGGATCTCTGATGTTGGCAACTGATCATGTAAGATTATGTAAAGATGTATTTGGTATCTTAAAAAAGTTAACAGTGGAAATTGTAATAATCAAAAGACTTATCTTTATCATTTTAAATCATTTTATTTAGATATACAGGCCATATCCTTTTTTAACTTAATATTCCCGATCGAAAGTAAAATAAGTCTAAGTAAGATAAGAAGGAAAGGTACTAGAAGCGTGCGTTTGACAATGAATATGCCAGGATTTCGTTTAACAATACCTGTGCAATCGTGTGTTTTATGCATATAAAAGTGTATTTAAGGCTTGTTTTTCATTTTCCTTACCTTAATTGGATTTAAAGTGTAACATACATAGGGAGGGAGTGTTTTATTTTCTCTGCACTCCTTACTTGCAGCAAAACATCATGTTGAGTCCCAATTGTATGTTACGCAATACAAAAAGATAAGAGTTACTTTCAATGTGATCAAAATCATTTCTGGACATTTAATATAATTTTAGTAAATAATGAAACGCACCTTTTGGAGAGCGACAATTGATGACCAGGTTTTGCCACAAGAATCTTAGGAAAGGTTTCTATGGCAATGATAAAGCAACGAACAGAGAAAACAAGACAGTTAAACAAATGCAATACTAGTACTTCCATTAGTATATTCGTAGACTGTTGCACATAATATATGTATGTATCAGCAATATGCGTCATTATAGTTCATTACCATCTATTCAATACTTTTTTTTTATTACTTATTAAGTATGATCACATAGCTCTTTTTTTCGGCAGTTGTGATAAGGCCCACAGTGTCCGACATTTGTTGTCCGATTCCTAAACCGGCCTTTTGACGTCAACGTATGTATTTTTGTGGGGAGATAATTAAAATATATTGGGCACAGCAGATTCATATGTATTATCAGTTTAAGTCCCTCAGTACGAACACGCAGTGTGATGCAGTATTACAATTCCTATTGCCGAATCTACCAGAGATAACTGTTTGGTATTCTGCTGTCATTGATGGCCTTTAAGGGAAAGCTAATTGAATAACAATCACACGAAAGGCTATAACGATAATTTAATCAGATAGCAGGCATTCGGATATCAAGTCGACGTAATCTTAGGGGAAATACATAAAATGGAGCAAAACTAATGAGATCTTTCAATTTCATGCATAATGAATGTTATGTTGATTTTAGTCCAGCAGATATGCAATCCGCTTCTTATACAGTCATTGGTTTTATCATATTGCAATATTGAGTAATGTCATTAAACGTTTTACAGGGATAATTATAATTTCATGTATGAATGTGGTCTGTGCTATACCTCACAACTAATTTATGGAGACGATAGGGTGAATATATAGGTAGACAACGGGAAAGTAACTATAGTCTATATCTAATTTGGTTCCCATTCTCAGCTGTGNTTAAAATATAACAGTTGATCAAATTTTGGATTTCGGTTCTTAGGTATGAGAAAAATGATTCTTCTTTAAAAACATACACGACACACGGAATTATTTTAAGACAAACACGACACACGAAATACTATAATATCCATTCCGGAAAGGGTAATTTGTCATAAATACATACCATCCACTTTTTATTTTTCTATTACAAGTTGAAATTTTCAGCATGTTATTAAACACCATGAGGGTCACCTAGGCCCTCGAACAGGTTCAAGTTCAAGTTCTACATTACCTTTAGTCTTTCGACTCATCAGTTTCAAAAGTGATATATTTACAGTTTTTGCAATATTTACATACAGCTGTAATACAATACCAACACCATACAAACAGTACGGAGAGTGCCACCACTGGAGTAAATTGGCTCTTCTTACATTGCCGATTTTATATATTTGGCCAAACTGACTAGTTCTTTTGTGTTATTTACGTTTTATTTATATTAAGTAATTACTTTTTTTTTTTTTTACACAAATTAATATTTCAAAATTTTAACACGCAATCAGAATTACATGGATATTTCCACATAAAATGAAACTCATCTTCAACATCATTTAAATCATACACAGTACATACTCTACATTGCTATGGAAGGGGATCCCCGCCATAATTATTTTTTATGGAATTAGTTACTTCTGGTTTGGAATCTAATTCTATGTACATTTGTATTGTTTCCCTAGTTGATAAGTTATAGAATTAGTTACTTCTGGTTTGGAATCTAATTCTATGTACATTTGTATTATTTCTCTAGTTAATAAGTTATAAAATTAGTTACTTCTGGTTTTGAATGTAAGTCTATGTTCATTTGTATTAATTCTATGTTCATTTGTATTGTTTCACTCGTTTACAAATCTATTGCGTGTTCATTCCATGCTATGCTAGTTTTACCGATCGCGATTTCGACATCGTTTATGACTGGAGCGCCGCTTGTCGTCTTAATGAGGAACTAAAATTCTAGAATGAATTCTAG
>NW_018405055.1:1305306-1311419 GCF_002113885.1 Mizuhopecten yessoensis
TTGAACATATATTTAATTTATGCAGTAATGAATATAAGAACCTTAAAAATACAATAGTCAAAACGTAAACAAATAACGACATTGCGTCCGTACGGTGATCCGGATGCGGTTGGGGAGCGGTCCGTGTATATTTAAGACGATCGCAGCGCAGCTTGTCGTCATAATGAGGAAACCTAACGTATTTCAACTGCTGGCTTACTCGTTTACTAGTTGACTAGCTAGCTATTTCTGAATTAAAACTTTGTTTCGAATTTCTGTTTTTACAAAAATGACGAAAGCTTCAGATCAACCGATAGAATGTACTGAGTATATAACATCACGTAAGTCTGGAATGGATTGAATACTACAAGCTAACACGAAATCGCGATCGGTAAAACTAGCATAGCATGGAATGAAAACTAGCATAGCATGGAATGAACACGCAATAGATTTGTAAACGAGTGCAACAACACAAATGTACATAGCATGGAAAAAGACACTTATCAACTAGGGAATTAATACAAATGAACATAGAATTAATACAAATGAACATAGAATTAGATTCCAAACCAGAAGTAACTAATTCTATAACTTATCAACTAGGGAAATAATACAAATGTACATAGAATTAGATTCCAAACCAGAAGTAACTAATTCTATAAAAAAATAATTATGGCGGTGATCCCCTTCCATACATTGCAAGACTACGTCCAATATTTTGATATCTACGTTTTTTTTTCTGTATTTGAATTATGTGCAGATAAGCATTTTTTTAATTTCCTTCATATATTCTAACTGGTGTAAATATACCATGAAAGGTACACTTCGTTATTTTTGTTATTTATGGAGGTTATTGATCAATTGAAGCAGACAATTACGCATCGCTCAAATATAAAGTCAAAGGGGGATATCAATTAATTTTCCTTCATAATTAGCATTACTTTAAAAAAACAACATCTAAATAAATAGCGTTGCATGGCACGTCAATTAAGAAAGTAATGTTTTTTGCAATTATTTCTAATTTTAAACCTAATACCGTCTAACCATTATCCACAGACACAAACAACGATATACAGTTTAATTGATATAAAAGTTCCATGTGTAAAAAATACATATATAACAATACGTCTTTGAACTGCACGTCTATTTCGTGGGTCGGTTTTCCAAAAGTGTCTCATTTTTGGGTACAGTGACGCTACAAGTGTCCCATTTGGGGTACAATGACGCCACAAATGTCCCATTTTGGGTACACTGACATAAGAAAAACTATTTCATTTGTATAAGTTACCAGCAATGATTATAGAAAATAATTCAGCCGAGATGATCGTTCATCAATGTTACTGATATTTAAAATTACGTGTTGACAAACACAAAAAAAGTTAATGTAAATGCTAAATTGCAAGCAAACAGTACCCATCCAAATATACTGTCTAGCTTAATAGCAACGTTTTGGCAAATCGCTTCAGTGAACTGTTTCGACTTGTGCCAGTCCGCGTTGTCGTCGTCAGTCTTTGTAATTTCGTTTGACAGCGGAATTCTGAGACCTGGAGCAAGAAAAAAGGCGATTCTACTGAATGACGAGTCGTGCCAGTGAGGGTTGTTATAAAGTCTAAGTATGAAAACCTCGAGTGAGATCGTTAGGATACTTAAGATAGTTTGAAAAACCAAGTACACACAATAAGCAGGCATGTTAATCGAAGACTGTGGGAGGGAGTTACCTATTAACGAGAGGAACACGGCAAATGTGAGAAAGATAGCCATACACATCCCTGTCTTTTCTCCACTATCTAGAGGCAGCACGAAACACAGTTGATTCAGGAAAGACAAACACAGGACCGGCATAATGACATTCATGATGAAAAATGTTGACCTACGTTTAACCTTGATAATGTAAAAAATCCTACTGAATTCCAGATGAGACTCGAGACGTGTGTCAATCTTAACATAAGTATCCAATAGATGCCACTGTTCACTTTCCTCATAGTAGGTGATGTCAGGTTTCGGAGAAACAGGGATAATGTGAATCTTCGAGTCGTCAGAATACCATTTACCTATTGCAAGTATACACTCTTGCTCGTCGAAGGGATATTTAGTAGTATCTATTTCACATTTTGTTCTCACTTCCTTGCCAGGCCACCATACAACCTCCCCTGTACTGTATACAGTTGGATCTACAAAATCAGTATCCTTCATTCCCCTTTTGTTCCCGATCTCATTGCGAAACAATATATCCGGATGCCATATATGATTTAGAGATACACGACTGCTGTTAATACCATCGTACTTACTAGTATTCCATCCCAACTGATCATCAAACCAGTGAAGATCCAGCCATATCAAGGACGACATGGCACGTTCACGCTCATAAAGTCCAATGATTGAAATCAGAAATAGATGCACAGTTACATTAACTGGCTTTGTAATATCTGACGCAGGCCGTACGTACGGGTTGATGCCGTCGAGCATATCTTCATGTAGCCGAGCCTCTGGATGCTTAGAAGTAGAGCTACTACATTGTGATAAACATGCACATATATATATCACCAAAATATACAAATCCATGGTTAAGGAACCCTTTGTTTTTCTATCCTGTAGAACTTTGGAGTCACACACAACCTCAAAACTTCAGAGTTTTAGCTCCTGTTGTATTTAGTTAATATTCACAACGTTTACCGTTTACGAGACATATCAGTCACTGCTTTCCTGAATATAATTAAGTTGAAATTGTCGATCGATGTAGTAACGTTTAATTTGTATAGAGTAGATCACGCACAATAACACAATAACCTCAATCAACGACTGTGCAGAGTAGAGAATGTTCTTTCTCCTGTAACAAACACTGATGAACTATCAGTGTGCCCAGGGACCGTAGCTTTGGCGCGCACACGAGGTGAACACCAGACCGCCAGTAGGCCGCTCCTGAGGTATATGCGGCAGTTCAGGCAATGCCCAAGTGAGAGCCGGTTGGATAAATTTTTATTTAAAGTCATGTTTATAAACGATTATTCAATTGATATCTTGTATATAATGGAGACTTAGATTAATGAGTTGAGATAGGATTGGCAGTACAGACGGTTCATAAAGTAATTGCAAGTTTTGCTAAGTGGAATGTTTTGTAATCATGATGGTGAGTTATGATTAAATGGCATCGTTTGTGCGTTGTGGACAATCAGTATGTGTTTGTTGTTGACACCTGGGGATGGGTTTGGCAGAGATAACTAGTTTTCTTCTCTAAGTCTGGAGTTTCCAGGTACCAGATAATTTATTTATTAATTGCCAATAACAAATACTATATAGGCTATAAATAATTTATGACAAGGATGTCATGCTAAACCTAACGTAAATGTTTGCAGCATATTTCGTGATTAAATAAACTGTTTCGGAGTATTTAAATGTCAAGAGTTCATACTTAGATGTACTTGAAAGCCACACTGTCGGAAAATGTACAGAATGAAAACAATGTTTATTTTGCATGCTTCAATGCAGCTTGTTATGGCATACTTCATTAAATATGTTCATATACTAAAGCGAACCTTCAATAAATCGGACACTTGTGTAACGTTAACATTTGTCAAAGTATTAATGTGTACAGTTATACTTTGACAGTGGTCAACGTTACACAGGTGTCCGATTTCAATCGAAACGGTATCACTAGAAAATAGGGCAACAGAAAATTATCCTTTTTTCTCGTACATTTATTTCCGTAATAATACATCAAATGATATACTGTAATTCCGTGCCTTCAATCTAGAAATTAAACACATATTCCAAATCAAAATTAGCCTCAGTGATGCAATATTTATAATTATTTTCCTTGAGTTTAAATACACTGTAATTCGTGTTTTAAAAAATGTATATATTCAAAGGACACACATTTCAAATATGAATTGTAGTAAAACACGTTTGAATAAAAAAGACAATATTACGATATTGACCAACCCTTTGAAATAATATGAGAGCACATCACGTCTCGTAACATTACGTGTCGTCGATTGGCACCTAGTATAAGCGACCGTCGAAGACATTCTAAACGGTTTACTGTTCTAAAAGCTACATTACTGCGATACTGAATAATATTTCTCGGTCATTTGAAATTCGAAAACGTTAAATCCACGGAAACACACAAATACGATGTCTCGTAAACTTTTTTAAGTGATCTGATACAGTGCAAATGCCGATAATCGGCTATTCGACATGGTGTTTCAAAGGCGATATTTTCTTTCTGAGTAAAGCATATCAGACGTATCTATGGTTGTTACAACATAAAATCGGTAAATGTACTAAACCCATACATCTGTTGGATGAACAGAATGATCAGATTGGCTAACGGGCCAACAACTGTACGTGTGCGAGACCCCATGTAACTCGATCGCTTACAACAGACTGTTTTCTCAACGTCAATTGGTCATTCAATCAACTCGACCCCACTGTCCATAACTGTAACACAAATTATAACACCTCTTGCCCTTGTCACATGAACGTTGCTTATTTTCTTGACTACCTACAAGTAGACAAACGCATTGGTTCGCAGTCGTACAGCACGCGCTGAACTCCGATGTTCCTGATAATGTATACAAAATCGGTGTCAGCCACAATACACACGTGAGCAGTCAGATCGTTTTACCCCATTCTTTTATTAAACCTAGTTGTCAATTTAGTAGCCACAGAGTATTTGTTACCGGCACCGACTCAACATTCATGATACTTTTATTCTGTGTCTAACATTGTATAAGTTTATCCACTGTGTTCAACATTGTATTAAAAAACAAACATTGTGCAATTCCTTCAGCAGAGAAAGATAAGAGGCCGCCAGGGTTGATGGGCCCAAGTTCTGCTCCTAACAGTTATATGTCCTCGACGTAGGAGGGCTGACTGGCTTCCACATACTTTTTCACTCATGCTAAGTTTCCATAGACAGAGATATAATGATGTTGAAATGGGCAATCTTAGGGAATCCTGTACTTGTATCCCCTGGCTCAGATACACATCTTGCCTGGAATGTCACGTGAAGTATTTCACTTGCCGGATGCACCTGGAAACTGGAATACAAGTACATGCATGTGCGAAGCATGCCATATTCAAATATGGATTTTGATTGAAATAGTAAATTGATAAATAAAATGGTTAGATTGATGGTATTATAGTTAGTGTAACCTGTATCAGAACACTCCTGTGTATTTTATACTGTGTTACACATGGTATTATAGTTCGTGTAACCTGTATCAGAACACTCTTGTGTATTTTATACTGTGTTACACGTTGTATTATAGTTAGTGTAACCTGTATCAGTACAATCCTGTGTATTTTATACTGTGTTAAACATTGTATTATAGTCATTGTAACCTGTATCAGAACACTCCTGTGTATTTTATACTGTGTTACACGTTGTATTATAGTTAGTGTAACCTGTATCAGTACAATCCTGTGTATTTTATACTGTGTTAAACATTGTATTATAGTCAGTGTAACCTGTATCAGAACACTCCTGTGTATTTTATACTGTGTTAAACATTGTATTATAGTCAGTGAAACCTGTATCAGAACACTCTAGTGTATTTTATACTGTGTTACACACATTGTATTATAGTTAGTGTAACCTGTATCAAAACACTCTTGTGTATTTTATACTGTGTTACACATTGTATTATAGTTAGTGTTTTGATACAGGTTACACTAACCATAATACAATGTGTAACCCAGTATAAAATACACAGGATTGTACTGATACAGGTTACACTGCCTATAATACAATGTTTAACACAGTATTATAGTTAGTGTATCCTGTATCAGAACACTCTAGTGTACTTTATACTGTGTTACACATGGTATTATTGTTAGTGTAACCTGTATCAGAACACTCCTGTGTATTTTATACTGTTTTACACATGGTATTATAGTTCGTGTAACCTGTACCAGAACACTCCTGTGTATTTTATACTGTTTTAAACATTGTATTATAGTTCGTGTAACCTGTATCAGAACATTCCTGTGTATTTTATACTGTGTTACACATGGTATTATAGTTCGTGTAACCTGTATCAGAACATTCCTGTGTATTTTATACTGTGCTACACATTGTATTATAGTTAGTGTAACCTGTATCAGAACACTCCTGTGTATTTTATACTGTGTTA
>NW_018405055.1:1315413-1334956 GCF_002113885.1 Mizuhopecten yessoensis
GTGTATTTTATACTGTGTTAGACATTGTATTATAGTCAGTTTAACCTGTATCAGTACACTCCTGTGTATTTTATACTGTGTTACACATTGTATTATAGTTTGTATAACCTGTATCAGAACATTCCTGTGTATTTTATACTGTGTTACACATGGTATTATAGTTCGTGTAACCTGTACCAGAACACTCCTGTGTATTTTATACTGTTTTAGACATTGTATTATAGTTAGTGTAACCTGTATCAGAACACTCCTGTGTATCTTATACTGTGTTAAACATTGTATTATAGTTAGTGTAACTTGTATCAGAATATTCCTGTGTATTTTATACTGTGTTACACATTGTATTATAGTTCGTGTAACCTGTATCAGAACACTCCTGTGTATCTTATACTGTGTTAAACATTGTATTATAGTTAGTGTAACTTGTATCAGAATATTCCTGTGTATTTTATACTGTGTTAAACATTGTATTATAGTCAGTGTAACCTGTATCAGAACACTCCTGTGTATTTTATACTGTGTTACACATGGTATTACTGTTAGTGTAGCCTGTATCAGAACACTCTTGTGTATTTTATACTGTGTTGCACGTTGTATTATAGTTAGTGTAACCTGTATCAGTACAATCCTGTGTATTTTATACTGTGTTAAACATTGTATTATAGTTAGTGTAACCTGTATCAGAACACTCTTGTGTATTTTATACTGGGTTACACATTGTATTATAGTTCGTGTAACCTGTATCAGAACACTCTTGTGTATTTTATACTGTGTTACACATTGCATTATAGTTATAGTAACCTGTATTAGAACAATCCTGTGTATTTCATACTGTGTTAGACATTGTATTATAGTCAGTGTAACCTGTATCAGAACACTCTAGTGTATTTTATACTGTGTTACACATGGTATTATAGTTAGTGTAACCTGTATCAGAACAATCCTGTGTATTTTATACTGTTTTAAACATTGTATTATAGTCAGTTTAACCTGTATCAGAACACTCCTGTGTATTTTGTACTGTGTTACACATGGTATTATAGTTCGTGTAACCTGTATCAGAACACTCTTGTGTATTTTATACTGTGTTAGACATTGTATTATAGTCAGTTTAACCTGTATCAGAACACTCTTGTGTATTTTATACTGTGTTACACATGGTATTATAATTCGTGTAACCTGTATCAGAAAACTCCTGTGTATTTTATACTGTGTTACACATTGTATTATTGTTAGTGTAACCTGTATCAGAACACTCTAGTGTATTTTATACTGTGTTACACATGGTATTATAGTTCGTGTACCTGTATCAGAACACTCCTGTGTATTTTATACTGTGTTAAAAATTGTTTTATTGTCAGTTTAACCTGTATCAGAACACTCCTGTGTATTTTATACTGTTTTAAACATTGTATTATAGTCAGTTTAACCTGTATCAGTACACTCCTGTGTATTTTATACTGTGTTACACATTGTATTATTGTTAGTGTAACCTGTATCAGAACACTCTTGTGTATTGTATACTGTGTTACACATGGTATTATTGTTAGTTTAACCTGTATCAGAACACTCTTGTGTTTTTTATACGGTGTGAAACCTTTGAAGCTGAAAATATAAATGAGCGTTTCAGGACTGCTAACAAAAACCTAGCCAAAATCTTCAATTTCACATTCATAAATATCACAGATGTGCTGTCGTTAAATTACAAGACATTTATAAGCAACGTCGATCATGTATACCCTTCTGAGATTGAAATCAATGAATCTACAGACTCTTCTACTTAAGCGATAACCTCTATCTTTAATATGAGCATGTCAAAAGTAAATGAATAAGTGAAAGGTAACATGAGAAATAAAGTGGGATGGATGGAAGAATATAACGAATAACCAGGTAAGATTATTCAGCCAGTGTTGCCAGAGGCTTGACCAGACCTACCTACCCGTTTGTATAGAGTACACAACATTATGTCAACGTTGGTAAATGTTAGGCGCTTGACCCCGCGGAAGTGTTAATATGACTTCCTATCATTGTATATATAACTATTAACCTAGATAAACCAGTAGTGGTATCATCGGCGGATCTCGTCCAGGTAGGTATCACTATCATTGTGCACTATCTATAATATAGATAAAAAAATTGTAAAAATATTTCTGTTTCAAATTCTCTTTGACCCGATGGGAAATGTTTCCTTTGCCAACACATTCTTGCTGTCCTTATATCATTCGACATGGACAATCATTATGTCAAAAGGTTCTTCTTCGTTACTGAAATATAATCTTCAATACTCTAACTAATAATAATACGCATTTTAGATTGATTCTTGTTTTAAATATACTTTATGCTACTCCTAAGCAAACTTAATTCTTTGCTTATCTTTTTAGGTTATATAACCAAAATATACTACCGAATAAAAACAACACGAAGGACAACAACCTAGGTAATATACAGCTACTCTTTCAGTGAATTCCATGATCTATGTTTATGTTAATTGTAATGGGGGCATAATGGTGACGAAAGTACATACTCCCGTAAATGCTTTTCTGGAAGACGGCTCTCACTTGTTTTCTTTTGTGCAAGTTACAGTCACATCATGGTCCATTTAGCGCTGACATCACTAGCAGTTGTACTGTGTGCGACGCTTGCCTTTGCTGACTATGGCTACTCAGGATACGGAAACCATGGATACGGGAAACAATCCTATTCGGGATATTCGGTGGAATCCGTGAACAGCCAAAGTTTTTATTCTCCATATTCCGCCCCGTATCCAATCGATCTTGGGTACACGAACTGTGGTTTATTGGATGTGAACTGCGGGAACGGCAGGAATGTTGTCAGTAAGTATAGGAGTCCAGTAATATCACATATATTGAAAACTTGTGCGTGTTTGAATAAAGCTTCACTTGCTTGTCCAAAACATCTTTCTTTTCATGTTGTTATTTTTACTCTCTGCCTGCACTCAAAGATGCTTTAGTCCGAACATATTATTAAATTGTAACATCTGCTGATGAAGTCAGGCAAACCTGCATTTTATTGACTACTCAAGACCATTTGCATGTATTTTTTTAACCACGGATAACACAGACTTATTTTGGTTTATTATTGATAAATACATGAATGTTTTATGTTTATCACCGATTAAGTTATAAACATATTTCACAACTTATTCAATTTTAACAGAACCGCCCTATATCAGCCTAAGCGTAGCGTCATTGTTATGATGTTACAATAATCAGGCACAAATTTCATTGTGTCTATAACTATTCGAAAGGTATTGGATACACGTGGAATTACCTATTGATTACTTCCTTTGAATATTTTCAATGCATTATAAACCCACTGATACACTGAAAACTATAAGACTAACTAGAGGAAACAAATATTGATAAAATATCTGACCCCGTTTTTACGCAATATCAGTCGATAGGCGTGCACCAACTCGTTCCCATCGATCATTGTTATTCCTTTTGCGCATTTGTACATATCCGCAAACTCGCAATCAAATTGATTTGCATGTACTATCTCTATTTTTTCCTTTGGTCTTAATTTTTAATTATAAACTCCAGTTACACGAGTTTAGCTCAGTACACAACATTGTATCACACTTTTATAGTTATTATTTTATAATACCATATACAACCATTATGATATTAACCATTTTAGCTGCAACTACGAATACATGACAACACTCCTTTATTCTCACTAGAATATAACATGAACATGTTCATCACTTTATAATTACAGCTTGATAGCACGATATATAAGCACCTCCACTGCGCTTTTTTTTGTATACAATCTTCACAATCAATGGTACATTGTTAGGTGCTTGTATGTGCTCCTACAATGCCATCTTATAACACTTGTATTTACCTAATATGTCATTGGTATCTTTATATTTTGTTTCAGTAATATTGTTGGTGCCTCTCCTCCTTCTGTTGTCTCAATTCAATAGCGGGTAGACTGAGGATGGTCTGGATTATTGATGTCCGTACAGCTCCGGTTAGTGTTTATTACTTATTCGTGTATGTATCTGCAGTGTTAGTGCTAAATCCATCTATACAGGTATATCTTAGCTTCACAAATTAAAAAAAAAAAAAAGAACATTACTTTCGATAAAAAAAAAATCAATTACACAAAATGCCGATTTAATCATATATATTATAAATAGCCTTCCATGGCTGGATGAACAAAATCAGATCATTCAGATACTATTCTCCCATCAAAACCTCCTAGTATGTTGTGTTGACATGTTTTTTCTCCCACAAAATATCTATTATTTATATGCACGTAACAGTACGTAGCTATGTTATTAATCATCATAGGACACTTGTTTTATTTTTTTTCGCTTTTTCATAAATTTATAAAAATATTAGTTTGAGAGTTGGTTTGTCAGTGGACGTTTTGTAACTAGAGCGTGACTTCTCTTGTGTTGGTAGCTCCAGTGGATTAATACTGTCTTAATCAACTATGTCCATAATAATGATATTTTAATTAATCACCAGGTTTTGTACATTACCAAATAGAACATGTTTTTTTAAAAATGTTAACGTACTAAAAGTTTAACCACTTTTTGGTTCTGATTTGTGAATTAATGTGTGAATTGTTAAAGAAACGTGTTTATCCTACTTAGTAACGAATTGGCAATTTGTTGAATAATTGATCTGATTATTTACTTTGTGTGTATTCTTTTGGAAGTATATAATGAATAAGAGAAAGAAGACAAATACACATAACTATCTTAATTGCTTTTAGATGTATGATGCTTTTCGAAGAACAATCAATGAACAGCGGAAAAATCTATTTTTATAAAACGCATTGATTTATAACTTGAGAACGTTTCTCGTCAGGAAAAAGTGCAATCATTTGTACGTTTTTAAGTATTTTATAAAAGTGGTATCATGACTTCAAGACTATAAATAGTTAACCATCCGCTTTGTCACAAGTTATTCAATTTGTCTTTTTTATTCTCTTCAAAATGATAGGACGATCACTCTATACCGAATGTATTTCAATCCTTAAATCGAAGAGTACCAATACTGTTTACACTTTTCCTGACTTAACTTATAAAATTGCAAAACTCCGTAATAGCGGATGAATCGTCGGTACTTGCTAGATTTTGTTCCAAATCTCAATTATTATTTTACTCTATATGATATGTTCTTTGATATATTCCAAATGTATAAAACACACTTGTCACGTAGCGAAATCGATTCTATAATTGATTACTGCAATGATGAAACATGCTTAGAAATGATCAAAAATATCATAAAAAATAAACTGAATTGTTCCAGTGTTTTCTCTAAATAAATGAAGTGCAAAATCTTTTACTAATAATAGGAAATAAGTGAGGCTTTCGCTTTCTTATAGCTTGATACATTAATGTTATTTTCCCTTGTATTTCAGACCCCGAGTACTTCTACTACATTTACTACGGTATAGCATTTGATGAACTGTGATGTTGAAACTTTAAAGATAAATACCGACATTACAATAAAATTATCATTTGACTTATGGCATTATTTGCGACATAAATTGTATTGTGTTTATCAAAAAGAAATTGAGCTAGTTGCTTTTGTTTTGACACAATTTACATGAATTTTGTGCATAAATGTACCATGTTGCAGTCATTTACGATCACTTGCAGCACTAGCATACTGTTGTATAACGTAACACTACCAAATGAATCACACGAATAAAGATATATACATAACCATTCGGAAATAAGGCCATGCATAGAGATGAACTGTTAATATATATCAACCACAAATGCATATTAACATGAATATTCAACAATGACGCATGAGGTCAATTGAGATATACAATTTTATAATGAATTATTAAGCTTAACATGCAAGCCCTGTAACAACATTATGTTAATATCTCATTGTGATATCATGTCTAATATTTTAAGTTTGATTTTTAAATTAAAAATAATTCCAAAAATTAACATCTTGAAAAGATTCTTTTCTCGAAAAAAACACAGTAATCGATTTGCTTAGCGTTATCAACTGTTAGGATTTGTAAAGGGTACAGGTAGGAAAAGCTACAACAAGCATAAATTGATAGCAAATTCAGTTGATATCAGTTGAGATGATGTATAAGTGTATATATATTGATTAAGCTATGTTTTGTCATTTTAATCGTTATAGCTTTATCATTTTTAATCAAGTGCTAATTTTAAAACGGTTTCAAGAATTAAAAAAACAACAAAAGATTATCGAATATGCAGATTATGCACTTGCCTCAACAATTAATTTGATATAGTAAGATTTTGCCTTTGCTTCTAAATAAAGGAGTAGTAGTAATCAAGAAATTGCAGTTTTCAAACGAAGTAAAAGTAAAGATAGCAAAGCTTTATTCCACTACCAATTGTTGGGTCGATATAGCTGAATCAAAGAAAGGTTTGAGGAAGAGAGAAATTCGGTTAAAAATATCTAAGTTTAATATCAGGTGCATTTTCCAATAGAAGGTCATGCTCGAATGGCATAAATTGTATAGTAATGTGGCATTCTAAGGATTTGTGATCCCGTGACCAAACTACAAAAAATACTATCATTTTCACTTTTAAGAATAAACAATTGATGTAAATAAAATTAGACATTCAGAAAAATTATCGATGAATGTATACAAGAGGGAATAGATAAGTCAAATTCAATTTGTAAATGGTTTCTTTTTAATTAGTAACCCACCCAAGAGGCATGCGAAGCCAGAGGCATCAAACCGTTTGATCAACATGTATAAGGCAGGTGGTCCGCGCATTTTTGTACCAGGAAGGTAGTCGTTCCCTCTGGCAATCACGATTCGGATATGTACGTCTGTTGTCGCCTCTGTGGACATTATGCTATAATGGTCAGTATAGCGATCTAGATTAACGCGCACAATCCGCGGGTAATCGGTTACATTGTGATACTATTCATCGCATATTAAAATCGTGTCTATATTATTTTCCTGATACAGACCACAAGCATATTATTTCTAAGTACACCATCTCATTATCCTCACTATGGATATTATGAGCGCACGAGGTTTTATTTATACATAAAACAACATGATAGTGTATGACGCCTTTACAGACATACAATACAACGATTTGTAGCTGTTATCACTGCAAGTAATTTGGCGAATGCACATCATTGAATGCATAGTTGCTTTTTAGTAAAGATATGCTCTATGTCAATGCAGTTTATGGTAGTGTCCATTTTTGAGTCCCAAATCATCATCTTCTTAAAAAATATATATATTCCAAATTGTTTTGTGAATTTAACATTTCGAAAGACTTTAACTTATTGCTCTAAATGTCTTTCCGTCTGAGGATTATTATATCAAACTAGCTGTTTATTATCTTTACTTTGCACTTGAATGGCGTCGTATCTAACATGCATACAGTTTGTATTTCTATCGTATTACGTCTTTTCGTATTGCCGAGATATCTGCTCTTGTGAGTAGGTATTGATTGTCACGTCATTTGTTTGTGAGAGTAACGTCATAAATGTTTGAGAAAACGATGTAATTTTCTCACACAAACTAATGACGTAACAATCAATACCTGCTCACAAGAGCAGACAACTCTGTACGAAAAGACGGAATATCTGACACAGTATACCTGTACACAATCCAATGACAAAAACACAGTGTGATAAACACAAGTACATTACTACAGGCGCCCGGAATATAGGTGATATCTTCTTATCGAAGCACCAATTGTATTTTATCCTGAAGTAGGCTTTTCTTGTTTTTGTTACTGATTTTCCACAGGTTATAAAAAATTGTAAAACGACAAAGAACATTTATCTAAAACTCTATGCTAGGTCCTACAACGGCCTTTACTTAATGGGTCAATTTAAAATCAAAATAGCTAACCTGAGTTCTGATTGGTCGCATCAAATAGACGAATTTGGAACCGATTTCAAAATATAACATATACCCGTCAAATGCAAATTCATTTAAAAGCTCATTCGAATACAGCTTTTAACTTCCAAATCAATGCTACACAAGAGTTCACATTCTTTGATGATATTTGAGTGAGAACTTTTCCTTTGGCCTCTTCTTAAAGGAAATGTCAACAGTATTTTTACCTCACTATCTTACCCCAAACTGAAGTCACTATTATTTATGCTATAATATAAATAATTAGCATTTTAAAAATATATTTACAAATCTTTATAAAGAAAACTGCATATACATTATAAGATAATTTGCATATACATTCGGTTTGGAAAAAAATGAGATTTGTTTAGCTACTCTTGTATTAAGTCGGAACACAAGCTATCTACGTTCTCCTACCAGAGACTTAAATTTCTGGCAAAAATGTTAAATATGTTTTTTATGTCTTGTAGGAGGGATCTTAAAGAGTCTAGTGGTGATTTCGTCCGATAGTTTTATTTTATTTTCTTATTTATTTATAATTTTTTATTTACAAATGTATGTATTTATTTATCATGCTTTATGAAAAACATTCTACTGACTTATCTTTTTTTAAAGCCTTACATTATGTGAAAAGGAACTGAAAATACATGTACAAGGAAAATAAAACAATAACCGTGTTTTCTGTATTTAAGAGCTTCATAGGAATATCATGATTGTCTTGATATATATCGACTGCTTACGGACAAACCTACAACACAGGGTTCAGAAAGATGCAGGTTGTTGAAGACTATGAATTTGTTTACTGTCGCCATCATTATCTCATTCGGAAATACACATATATGACATATCTTTGTAGATATGAAGGTCGATGCTTTTTATGGTTAATGGTGTGTCTTGTTGTGTCGTTGTCGCTTCCCTACTTCTCTTTCGAGGACGTGACACCACTCGGATTTCACCTATCTTTTCATGGTGTGTGTCGTCGATGAAGCATGATACGCTTACCACCCTGGAACACCTGGTCTTGTATTCCTTGTACTTGTTGAAGGGTCTCCATATCAATCTTACCATACTCCTTTGTTTATATTGCCCTAGTTTTATCACTTTTGAGTTCCAGTTCCAGTTTTGTTGATATTTTGGTGAGAGATATTTCTTTAAATTAAATATATGTTTATTTAATTATCAGAGAGAAGTTAAAGATGTTTCCTTTTATGTAATTTAATTATAGCAAATTATCGTTTGGTTTTAAATTGAAAGTAGTTCAACATTTACTTCAAAAATAACTCAAGCAAGATATATTCATATAGTTAAATGTTGCATTCGTAACCATTAAAATATTTCAAGTTATCAAAGTATCTTCGATAATTTTAACTTATGAACTGGTTATCGTCAGATAGCTAGTGAAAGAGGTGAACATAGATAAAAGCGCGCCGGTGGTTACATATGAACACTAAGACACGTCCAACGTATCGCAATTCAACTCCTGTATTCGTGGGGGTTAATGCATGTATGTTTCGTCTTTAATTGATTATGTTTACATGGTTGTCAATAAGGGTATTTACATATAACATGCCGCCATTTAAATAGATGGTTATACTTGCATTCGTTTTAGATATGCTGTATACCAGGAAAATTTTGCCCAGTCAACCTTTCGCCCTTCTCCGTAAAATACATATTCGCCCTTCACATTTAACTAATATGTATATAATGTTGTTTATTAATTATTGGTGTAATGATTTAATTCGCCCTGGCTACGGAGGTCGAAAAAAGACGGAGCTTATACTGCGTCGAACATTTCCTGGTAAAAATACATCGTTATTGTACGTGTACTTTTTATGTTTTGAAATACTTTTTAGTCAAAAGATTTCTCGCACTTCCCCATTTGTTACATAATTAATTTACACCTATTTGGATTTTCATATTTTTGGTCCGTAACAGCTCCGTTAATCCACTGAAGGACAAAACAGTTGTATGGTGAAGTGTACATGATCCATTTTTGCAAACTATCATCTCTTACTTAATTTTAAAGATGCAATTTCTTCGTGTGTATTTCATTCATACACATGTTATCAAATCTCGACTTCAATCATAATGACAACATAAGTCTAAAGTTCTGGTTTGAAACTTTTGAGTATATCAATATATCTTGTATTCTCAAAAACAATTAGGAGAACTACAAAAGCAATGCATTTTGAGGAGTTTCTACTTGGACAGTACTTGATGTTTATAAATGGCCATGAGTGTCAATATTATTTTCAAGTTGTTCGTTACTTTTAAGATTGTTTCCATTTTATTCTACGATACATATTTACCTAGCAATACACAAATACTAGTTTAGATAAAAGTGATCCTATACTAGGATTGTTCTTTAATATCCAGTAAAATGCTTTCAAATCCTCTGGTAAGATGTATCATGGAGAAAGTATTCAGTTTGAAGACACATTTATCATTCAAAACCTAGCAATGTGTATTTCAGACTATGAAATACAGCGTTCTGTATTGCACATGTGCAATGCGGAATGTTGTATTTACCTACTAGCTGGAACTACTTTTAATGGGAATCCCCTTGTCATGGCGAACTGAAAAGTTCCCGGTATTTGCAAAAAATATCAAAGTTTATGAAATCTTTGTATCGATCTCTACCGAATACGGAAGGTATGTGATAAAAGCAAGACCACACACTTGTGTTTTTTTAACGAATCAGAAAGCACTTATTTATTCGTCCGCGCAATAAACTCGTGCTTTTTGATTCGTTAGAAAAACACAAGCGTGTGGTCTTGCATATTTACCCGATACTGTTCATATCTTTGTCACCTGTGCAAGGTCAGTATGTGTAGTACAGTGTACAGAAGGTTAAAAAACTAAAGGTTCTGCCTGTTTTTTTATCTTGAATAACGTCAAAGATGATGTTAGGAATCGCCCTACGAAGTCAGGTAACATAATATAATAATCCTGGTATATCTCCCTGTTTGTTTCTTGTGTATGATTTTTAAAGTAAGAACTATATCAGGGAAATAAATTTGAGAGGAATAACACAAAATCAATCAGCAGCAAAACGATTCGAAAAGATTATAAGAATAAAAAACACAGATATGTATAATAACTTAAATAGTTTATTTCAAAAAACACATAACATCACAAAAATATAAAATGGGGCATTTGGTGACACACATGACGGCTTGGTCCTCTTGCGCTTAAAGCTGGAAAAATAATATCGAAATGAGTTCATATTTGTATTCTAGTTTATGTCACAGAACGAATTTTCCAAAGCCAATCTTTAATTGTTTTTTTACGATTAAAACAGGTACCATGTTGTGTGATACAAATAAAAAGTTGTGTGTATAAAAACATGGCTATAAGCCGACTTTTGCAGTTTTTACTTTAAATATTAAACATGGAATTAAGTGTTAAAATTTACACGTATACTTAGTCTTTGAAAAAATAATATGCACATGCTTAAATATTGATATACATGAATGGATAATAGTAATTATATATATATAACATTATGCTTACATATGACTCTGATACTTACATATATACAGAGGTATTGTAGTTTTATTCCATGTCTAACCGGTTCTGCTACTCGCACCGCTGGCCAACAGCCAAAACAGGAATCCGATCCCGACTGTATGGAGAACCAAGTATTTTGTTGTGAACAACATTGCAACCCATGTATCTTATCATCTCTGGTGGTGTCAGAGAAATTTTACTTGATTAAGAATGCATTGTATGAAATAAACACTTTTTTTTATTTTCACCTCCCCGAGTTAAAAAATATGCACATATCATATGCATCAAATCAAAAAAAAACTTTGATTATTTCAATATCATTTTATTTTATATTTATATTTTTTACGGCGATGTAAGAATAGTGATTTTTTTTAGAGAGAGTTTACTTTAGAAATGGAATATCAAATGACAATACGTACCGACAGTCCAGATAGAGTTATTGTTACCGCCATACAGTCCGCTTTGGTCAAAGCCGACGGGAGGAGCGATTGGTGGAACGCTTATACCGTACGGCACGGATAGGGCCATTCTGCTGTCAAAATATCCTCCTCCGCCTCCTCCACCATTTCCCCCGTATCCACCTTTTCCGCCGTATCCCCCGTATCCATTTCCGCCGTATCCACCTTGTCCTCCATAACCCCCGTATCCAGAACCAACGTACATTCCGCCGTATCCTTGATCGCCATATCCATATCCATTGTCGTATCCTCCGTAATTGCCATAGTTATTGTATCCGCCGTATCCACCGTCACAATGGACAGCTGAGAACAAGCCAACGAGGACTGCCCCGGAGGCGATTGCTATCAGTAGCAAACGCATCTCGCGACCTGAAAAGTGATAAAAAGTTGAAAATTTAATATCTAAGTTCTAATAGAATACTTTTTTTTTTTTTTACTAATTTGGCATCTTTAGGTAATGTTTTCTTAATTTGCTGTCGTCATCATCACCATTTAGATGAGTACATCGGTTAATAAAATACTCTTTCTCCTAATCAAGCTAATTGTCTCAATTCACTTTTTCAAACCAAATTTGTAGTTACATGTAAGAGGATTTATGATGAATTTCCCATCTTTACATTATGTTCCAAACAATACGCTTCAAAAACAGCTTTGATACAGAACCTAGTTTGCATATGAATAAGCCAATCTGACGACAAAGCCTACTTGTGTGAGTCTTCTGGAAGCTGACAATGTTCTATCTGAATGGTCGATTTACTTACCCCTAATCTACAGGACCCTGAGATGTATATGAGGATCCCGTCCTGTTCAGGGATTCTGGTTTACTGGATCGGGAGGTCGTACGTTTTATACCCTGACCTTATAGACGAGTCTAGGTAGGATTAAATTTAATCAACTTCCTCCTGACTTATCATCCACCCTGAGGCAGTCATCTTGCTCATCCGTCATACGGCCATCATTCGACTCTTCAAATGGTTACTTAAACTCTTGACCTATCTTTGGCTAACATGGAACAAGAAAACCGTGCGTGTTAGGGGGCGGGGCTTATTGATAGACTGGAAGACAGAGTGTCTTTAGTAACTTTTATCTTTTTAAACCAATCAATATGCATCAGGGTATTTAATTAATACATGTAAAATGGTTTGGGGCGCTGTCGTTGATTATTTCCGCATCTGTACATTTATAGCAATTCTTGTGATATTTGGATTTGTCTTAATACTTCTTTTTGAAAATAACACATATGTTCTATCATATTCTTAATCATGTATGTCATATTGAAGATCGTGCAAAGCTTCTTTATTTCCAGTGAAATCCGAAGATTCTGTTATTAAGTACATCTCATGTCACGTAAAGTGTATCGAACATGCCATGTTTCAGTCACAAAAGTCTCGATCGCGAAGCTGGTGTTAAAGATATTAAAGTATCGGAAAACCAGTAAATACATGAACAAGTGGAAGACTTAAGAGCAGTTGTAATTAAACATAGAAATAAGAAACATGCTTACTAGATTGATGATGTTGGTACGTCAGTAGTGCCGCTACCGACCTATTGGTGGTGATTTAACACAAGCCACATCTTTCGCTTAACAAAGGAACCTTTCATTCGGCGAAAGTCTGCCGATATGACACGAAAACGTTGGAACGCATATGAAATTCAAGATCAATCATCAATGCATTTATGCAAATCTTAGCTAAAAGGTCCTCTCTCTTATCCTTATTTTGTTCCTTGATTGTCTTCAATACCTTGTCCAAAATGAGCTTGTCTTTGCTGACATTATGATGTAATGATAATGAAAGTATTGGAGAGGGATCAGTAGACGGTTGTCATAAAGACATAATTTCTGCTGTATAGTTTAGTATCTGTGATGAGTATCGACATGTTTCTTTGTCTAAGACCATTGGTGACTGCTATTAATTTTGACAGGACACATAAAGATTCAAAGGCTGCATGAAAGGTTTATCGTTCCTTCCAGGCCAAACTAACCATTGTTTGGTGTCCTTGTCTGTAAATATTTGCTTATTCATTCTTGGTTGTTGCATTCCTTCTGTTTTGGTGTTTTCACTATAGTTTTTTGTCATTTCTTATCGCCTTTGAATTAAGATTTATTCCTATGTTTTGACACTGTGTAATGTGTTTATCTAATTAATAGCATACGTAATTTTGAAAGTTCGCTAATTTTGTTTGAATTTTAAAGCATTTCGTTTCCAGTGAAAAGAATTTTGATTATATCCGCCTCCACAATTACGTTTTAAGTGGTTTTAAAAAGTGCTGGTTAATTAATATTGAAATATTCAGATCAACAGAAAAATGTCAAATCTATGTTGTGTGAGTGATACCTTGTGTTTTGTTTTCATTATTTCGTTATATATGAAACTCGCGTAGTGTGTTCATGCGGACGTCAGTTTTACGATATTTGATATAATAAACACGTTGCCACACAACCGTATTGATTTCTGTTAAAATTCCCATTCAACCAAAAACAAAAATCTCACCGCATTGCAGCCAGGAACGTGTATTGTTTCGTAAAAATGAATCCTGATTTGACATTCGAATCAATTTTTTTTGGATAGAAAATATATATTGACAACATGTTTCAAAGAAGTATCCTCTGCTAATGCATGGCTTGACTCAGTTTTTAGAATGTAGACTTTCTATGAAATATCAAGCATTATTTGCCAAATGCAAATTAAGACCAACGTCTTTTAACCTCAAATGCTTTATTACACGAAATATTTGTTATTGCCAAATTTCAAATAAAACAAGTAATATTGTATATCCAGCGGTTGGGATATGCGCAAACAAACTTTTATTGATTAATACTAATTCTATCGATTTGAGAATCTAACAAATATAAAGATCACTTTAAAATTTGGCACGTGCTCGCACTCACGACCCGATAAACGACCTTGTCATCCAAGAGTGATTGGTCAGTGAAATGATGGATTAGCTGAGACCGGAATCGCTCCGCATCAAAATAACAGGAAACTGGTTGACCTACTTCGCTGCATCCTTTAGGGGAGGCATATAAAACCATCAGTTCTAGCGGAGAACAGAGTATCCTTGTCAGTCCTCTTCCACCAAAGGATCACAGGTATGTTGTATTAAATTAAGCTAAAACAATATCTTATTTCTGTATACGCAGGCATAGAAAATGAAAGTATATCAATTGCACAAAGAAAACAAACGAGTTTATAATAAGTTTTTTTTTTAACTGATATTGCTTCATTTTAACTTAAGCATACGATATCAATATAGTTGTTTTGATAAAGTACAAACTACAACTTATTGTAAAAACACAAAGATAATGTGTCTGTTTGACCGAAACTAGCATCAAAGATTATCTTTAAACATATAAGAAAAAGTTAATTTACCTTCCTGGTGAATCTGACCTGTGTATAGGCCATGCGATACACCGTCCTGTATTTCACACTGTGGTTATACTAGATGTTGTGTTATGCGAGTAGGCCAAATTATTCTTGAACTCATCTTCTTTCAAATCAATTTATTGAAAAATAACGGGATTCTTATATTTAAACGCAATTTGAAGCTAAGATAACGTGAAGGCATTTTCAATCTAAGATGTCATTTTGTCCATTTTTTTCGAAAGGCAAATTGAGAAATAATCAAGAGTAATGACGAATACTATTTTACAGAAAAATATTACAAGCATAGAAAGAACAGCTGCACATCTGTCGTAAAAGATATACCCTATGTTTATGCTCATCTTACGTCTCAGATTGCAACTATGTATTGCGTAAATGAATGTATTTCAATCGGACTACAACCCTCATGAAATATATTCATACGCAAAATGCAACCTTCAATCTGACCCGTCAGATGAACACATGTATGCATTATTGCCTATATCCTATACAGCTTTGATTTCACTGTTGCAGCTGTAGATTCCCTGTACTAAGGAATAGGTTGAACTTGCACTTTCAATACCTTTTTTTTACAGTTTCATAATGAGGTTCGCTTGTGTGGTACTCGCCTCACTGGCCTGCCTCTCCGTGGCAGTCATGGGTGATGGTTACGGCTACGGGGGCCAAAACATGTACGTATACAGGACTGAAGTAGGGTACTAAAGAACATCAATTAAGACATAACACTTAAATAGAGAATCTCATATGAGTCACCATTATAAAAAATACTATCACATGATTACATATGGTTACATATTTCATATGATTACATATAATCTTAATGGATCTTATGATAACCGGCATTAAGGAAGTTATGAATATTCTATAAATCACTGATTAGAGTTGGGGGTTAGAGAACCGGTTTAGCTACCCATGGAGAAGTATGAGACGAGTATGTCCGAACCGCATTCAAATAGAACTTCAGAGACTTCACCATAGTGTGCATAGTGGCTAGAAACGGACAATGGAAGGGTAGTAAATTACTTATTTGCTATCCTAAACAGTCTAACCTTGGAGAAAATGAATGTTAAGGTCACGTGTTAATCCGCAGTTAATGTTGCTGGTAGCGGGTTAGTGAATTTGTTTCGCTACCTCTACACGTCTGCAACTGTTTATCATGAATTTTAATTGTACAGAACATTGATTTATCAATCAACACACTAAAAGCGTTATTGTGAACTTTTAACTATAAAAACGTGTCACCAACAAATATGCGCCTACCATCAAGTACCGATGACAACAAGATATAGGACAGTCTCACAAGTCAAAGAGTTACAACGACTGGAAGAACAGTGCGAACAGTGCGAAATATAGTACAGACCATTTCGTATACTTTGATATGATTAAATACAATCAGTTGTACTCGAAACGAGTTTGAGATTATTTTTATCATGACGAAAGCATACACAATTGTATAGATATTCTTTATTTCTAACTTGGGAACTTAGATTTGTGACGTCACACTATTGTGATAATAATGATAGATATCACACATTACAAATCGAGCTTGGATCTGTTGTGTTCTGCCAATGTAAACCAGCGTGGGTTTATGTTATATAGCAATGTTTCAATAATAGGCAGTATAATATCAAATTAAAACTGTCGAAATATCTTCATGTGATAATAATCTTATTCGTAAACATTCGATAAAGGATATCCTGTATTCCTAACACCACGTTAGACATATTACTTGTTTGATCATCGGAACAATCTTTAATTAGTTTTGATACAATCATTAACACACTAACCTGCTAGACCACTTTAAACTGTTTCTGTGCTGTATGCCAAGGTACGGTTACGGACAAGGAGGTATGGTTGGATACGGCGGCGGCTATGGTAGCTATGGCGGCGGCTATGGTAGCTATGGCGGCGGTAATGGCTATGGCAGTGGCTATGGCGGCTATGGACAAGGGTACGGAGGTTATTATGGCAACGGGGGTAAAGGGGGCGGATATAATAGTGGTGGATATGGAGGTGGTTACCCAACTATACTTTATCCTGTTGCGACTCCAGAACCAGGCGATATTCCGATAGGAGCTCTAGCTGGGGGGTTCGGAGCTGGCGGAGGATTAGGCGGAGGACTCGGCGGATATGGTGACAACAATATATTGTACCTTTTGGCAGGTAAGGTCTCACAATTCTATGGTTATATTTTGCTAACTCAAACGACATATACTATCAGTTATTTAGCGAATCGATCAAAATATTAACCCTGCATACCAACTAATTTAACAATGTAAAATACGAAACCACATTTTCTCCCAACGACAGCCAATAATTCTTCCATAGCTTTTATTTCATTTTGAAATAAATTAATACATTTTTTAAATTTCAAACTATAAATTGTACAACTGGTGTTTTTACACGTCAACGTCCATTTCGAAATAACATAACATTTTGCAATTATGTTTCAGGCGGTGTCCTGTTACTGGCTCTCCTAGGCAGCAACACCGGCTAAACAACACGTCAAACATATTTGTACATAGGTAAACCAATTGATAACGTCTGCTAAAGGAAATCACAAATATTAGATAATATTTTGGTTGAAAAAAGATTTAGATTGAACTTACCTATGGGTTTGTTTTCAGTTATAATAATCATTTTATATATAATATAATTTTATAAATGTTGCATTCGGGATTGGTTTTATGTCATATTCATTTGAAACTGATATCAAACATGTATGAAGGACTTGGTTTTAGATCATTTATACTGTTTATTTATTTGTAGGTTTTCGCGCAAGAGGTCAACAACGTCATTTACAGTTAATACCAAAAACCACGGTGTATTTTTGTCATTAAATTCAGTATTATCCGTTCTTTCTATCACATTGGTGTCTTTCTTTTGTCCGTTTCGTCTTTGGCCACCACATTTCAACCCACACTGAGAGCTCCTCAAATACACGTACTATATATACTCTAGCTACATTTGTATATAAAATATAGAGAGTAGATATTTAATACTGCAGCGATTTATACATGTAGTGTACAAATGTAGCTATTTATAAAGAGGAGTATTTGTTATATTTCGAAAATGATTTATGTTACTACATTTGCAATCTAAAAGAAGCACGATAAACATATAAACATACAAAGGCAATCTTTGATAATAATATTTTCGAAAATAGTGGGTTTCAAGTTGAATTAAACAATGCATTTTCGCCTGTGTTAATTTCTTTTTGAAAAACTCTTAATTTTTCAGCATGAATTTTATAACATTCAATCAATATATTTAAGTTAAAAAAAACCATTGTTTCCATAGAAGTTGTCTTATTTCAATTTATCATTTTACAGTCATTCCTCATCGTCTGGAATGTTTAGATCATCGCAATACTGGTTTTCAACTAATTCATTTTTATCCTCTGACGTTTTAAAACTCATCCGTATATAAAATTCACTAGTACACAATATAGTTTTCAGGGCAGATCACATAGTGAGCGAAACCTGAAACCTAACAGTTTATATCTATATGATTTCCTCAAACTGTTACTGTAGCATGATGTATACCTACTTTACATATTTAGTTATGTAGCATTTGTTGTACTCAAAAAGAAGTGCTAATTCAAAAACCAACAATTTTGTGAAGGATATGATTAATGCATTCTGTCTAGTACATCATCAATATGGCAGAGTAGAATAACATTAAACTTACGTTCATTATCGTTACCAGATTGACAAAGTCAAAGTTCAGATCTGACAATATTTCCGTGTCGTCTTGTCTTCTGGTATAAACTGTATTGAGATAAAGACATGTTTTAAATAAAAGTACATTTTTTCGGATTAATACAGGGTCATGTTGTGCTGATCAGCGTATCATTGACTAGCGCCTACGTGTGCCACTGATTTGTCAATGTTAAGAATAATTCTGAAACCTTTTACCAATAGAAGACTGATCCCTCTGTAGTCTCCACAATATAGTATTTGTAAAATTGTATGATGAAACAGATGCCAAAGCTTAAAAACTGGATTAACTTAACATAGTTTCAAAAATATTAAGCAATGAATCTAAATAAATGCTGTTTTCACTCAAATATTTACACACTAAGTGAGCAATTCTTCACAATGGTTAATCACGTCTGTGTGTTAACTGGAAGACTGTTGTATGTACTGAAGTCCGCCGGGTGAATACTGGAACACATCTCTCTGAACAAATTCATGTTACACAATATGGTGAAAACAAGCTGAAAAAATGGAAGACAGACACATAAGGTTGTACTGTGTTAAAGACAGACACAAGGTTGTACTGCGTTGAAGACAGACACATAAGGTTGTACTGCGTTGAAGACAGACA
>NW_018405055.1:1336228-1337406 GCF_002113885.1 Mizuhopecten yessoensis
AAGGTTGTACTGCGTTGAAGACAGACACATAAGGTTGTACTGCGTTGAAGACAGACACATAAGGTTGTACTGCGTTGAAGACAGACACATAAGGTTGTACTGCGTTGAAACAGTTGCTGCGTAACTGCTTCGGTTAGTAACATTTTGACCCGTAGCCAACATAATTTTCTGAAATACAGAGTTACTCAACACACAATAAAACAGCTATTCCTTTCATACTCTCGCATAACAATGTAACAAAAGAACATGTAGCAGATACTACCTTTTCACTCTATTGGATATTTTTATACGATTTTTCTAAATTTCATCGTAAGAAGTATGATCTCGTATGTTATTTTAAACGTCGCCGTGAAATCTTTATTTTGTTCATATTTTGATAACAAAATTCTAGACATTTAAGGTATGATGTTTTAATAAGTAAAGAAATAAACAAAACTAGTTTGAATGTTTAGCACTATTTTTTAAAATACCTACAGCAGTAAGTTTCGTTTAGCTTGATAAAACAATCTTTTTACCCAAATCGTTTCCGATTTATCGGCTGACAGAAATGGTTACCATGGAAAGCATTGCCTTGTTCGTACTAAAACGACTATTTGGTAGAACACTTTGCTTTAAATACCCAATTATTCATAAGAAAAATCCCCAGATATATAGATAACCTAAATTTATTTCCCCACTTCCATGGGAATACAATATCCTCACATCATATCAAACTTTTTACAAAGACAGTTAATGAAATTAAAGTAACAATATGGCTTATATATAATTTAATATGTAAATACTGCCATGCCTTTTACCAAGAATAACTTCAGTTTGTTCGTTACCACTCAATTCTGAAAATTTTACATGATCGTTTACATTCTCAAGCACTGCACCCCTTTTCTGTGCTTGACCACCGCAAGAGATTCTGACAATAATAATAAATACAACAATTCAGATAGTTTCCATGTTTCTTTAATGTTTGATTTTGATGGACTTCGAGGGTGATTCATGTCCTTTTGAAACAGAGCTTCCCTCACTGTAAGACTGTGTTCACAAGGTTTACCCATTACAGTATATCTCCTGTCAGTGTGTAATAACACATCTGGGGGAGTATATCTCCTGTCAGAGTGTAATAACACATTTGGGGGAGTATATCTCCTCTCAGTGTGTAATAACACATTTGGGGGAGTATATCT
>NW_018405056.1:0-150 GCF_002113885.1 Mizuhopecten yessoensis
CCATCCACCATATCAGACTGTCTGTACTACCATCCACCATATCAGGCTGTCTGTACTACCATTCACCATATCAGACTGTCTGTACTACCATCAACCATATCAGATTGTCTGTACTACCATCCACCATATCAAACTGTCTGTACTACAATC
>NW_018405056.1:3760-4315 GCF_002113885.1 Mizuhopecten yessoensis
ACCTGTGTACTAGTCTCTATATCTCTGTCTGTCTAAGATGTTCCCTGTGTACCAGTCTCTATATCTCTGTCTGTCTGAGATGTTCCCTGTGTCCCAGTCTCTATATCTCTGTCTGTCTGAGATGTTCCCTGTGTACCAGTCTATATATCTCTATATATGATGTTCCCTGTGTCCCAGTCTCTATATCTCTGTCTGAGATGTTCCCTGTGTACCAATCTCTATATCTCTGTCTATCTATGATGTTCCCTGTGTACCAGTCTCTATATCCCTGTCTGTCTGAGATGTTCCCTGTGTACCAGTCTCTATATCTCTGTCTATCTATGATGTTCCCTGTGTACCAGTCTCTATATCTCTATCTATGATGTTCCCTGTGTACAAATCTCTATATCCCTGTCTGTCTGAGATGTTCCCTGTGTACCAGTCTCTATATCTCTGTCTGTCTGAGATGTTCCCTGTGTACCAGTCTCNTCTGAGATGTTCCCTGTGTACCAATCTCTTTTTATCTCTGTCTGTCTAAGATGTACCCTTTATACCAATCTCTGTATCTCTGTCTGT
>NW_018405056.1:6496-6890 GCF_002113885.1 Mizuhopecten yessoensis
ATATACCAATCTCTGTATCTCTGTCTGTCTGAGATGTTCCCTGTATACCAGTCTCTATATCTGTCTGTCTGAGATGTTCCCTGTGTACCAGTCTCTATATCTCTGTCTGTCTGAGATGTTCCCTGTGTACCAATCTCTATATCTCTGTGAGTCTGAGATGTTCCCTGTGTACCAGTCTCTATATCTCTGTCTGAGATGTTCCCTGTGTACCAATCACTATATCCCTGTCTGTCTGAGATGTTCCCTGTGTACCAATCTCTATATCTCTGTCTGTCTGAGATGTTCCCTGTGTACCAATCTCTGTATCTCTGTCTATCTATGATGTTCCCTGTGTACCAATCTCTATATCTCTGTCTGAGATGTTCCCTGTGTACCAGTCTATATATCTCTATCT
>NW_018405057.1:0-150 GCF_002113885.1 Mizuhopecten yessoensis
GTTTGTGAGACAGTTATTTTCTGGGTACCAGTTCCAGAAATGGGGTATCTTTCAAATAGACCAGTTTGGTTTTTGCTTTCAAACAAGGGGCCATTTCCCTGCGTGTTTTTCAAAAGTGCTCCACGAAGTTTTGATAGTTCGGGGGTGAGG
>NW_018405057.1:1482-4115 GCF_002113885.1 Mizuhopecten yessoensis
AAGGATTTATCAACTTTTTTCATATCGGTCTGTCGTCGATTAACGTCAGAACTTCGGCCCTCTATAATATGCGGGAAATATGCGACCCGCGCCCGGAGCGCACTTCAAATTGATATTTTAGAAACAAATCGTCACTTTCACACACATGTCGCACATGGATCGAGATGAACATAAATTACATGCCTCAAACAACCAATTCAATCACTAATCAAAGTACTGAAAGTCCTGAAAGGCTAAACATATTACGTTGTCAATTTACATCATCTTTAAGCTTTAAGGGCACCATCAAGCTAAGTCTGATCATACAAGTCATTAGCATAAAATATTGAAGTTTGGGATTTCAAATGAAATTTACAAACAATAGAACAACATTTTACCAACTTGATGGCACCCTTAGTTAATCTTAGCTCGGTTAAGACTTCTAATATAAAGAACAAGTTAACAAAAGAAAGTGCAACAAATTAAACAATATAGGTGATTCAGATATTTTATTTTTACATTTATGATTAAATTATAAACATCAAAAGGTTTTCCAATATCACTTGGTACTGTGAATGTAGCTTTTGGTAACTGAATAGCATGCCATTGTGAAGACTTAAGATTTATATTGGTAGATAAAATATATTAAAGAATATCTGTAAATAACATTGGAATGTTTGGAAATATAAATACAAAATCTACACACAAAAAAAGGATTTTACATGTACTTAAACCAGAAGTTGTAAAATAAATTAGTTGAGTGATCTTTTATGATCTTTCTGAAAACATTGACCCTTATGAAAAATCTGCTGTAAGAAGTTGCATCTATGTAATTACATTGTATTTTAACTTCCAAATCAATTATATGATGCAAAAAATCCAGTACCGAGATATCGATCCCCGAAGTGCGCAATTTGCACCTGTCGATCTACTGCTAATCAGCGTACTGGTCACTTACGCTGAATGAGAGCATTTCAAGTCTGGCTGTGACGTCACAAGTTCAACCAGTGGCAGCCAGTAGAGAGTGATAGCTGTACGGGACCAGATTGCGAATTGAACACGGATTTTGAGGAATTGGATTATGGCGAAGATGATCAAAATGAAAGTAATAAAAAGTTTTACAATTGAAGCTTATATTTAATTAGGGCTGTAACGATACACCGAGGTGCACCGAAAACCGCGCTAAATTGCTTCGGTTCGGTTTTTAGTATTACCTGACTTCCGGAATTTAATGATACATTTGTAACGTAAACATTTATTCTTCAGCGTCACCTTCGATGATAATAAAGGTTTTGAATGGTTTGACATGGTTGATGTTGAAATACTTCGGTGTAACATAATATGTAACTTTCCAATGAACGGCTTTGTGCCCTACGCAAACAGGTAAATATCGGCGGACCGAGGCGTCGCACATGTCGTCTGCAGGTGAGGCCGAATTGAACATTAACATTGATACGTTTTGAGCCAATTGATTTCTTCAAATTAAATATCGATGATTTAATCATAAACTAGACCGTAGCTAATATATATCTATACTATATGCCGACTGTGACAGTAAATATATCGAATGACGACTTGAAACCTGTAGCAAATCACATGCAATTCTTGATGAAATATCTAATCTTTTTACCTGATAATCTCCGTGTAAATATACAGCGTCTTATGTCATAAATGAAGTTTATAATCTCTGATATCATTTGTCAATCACATTTGCTGACAAAAATAATTTTAAAATGATCTTTCTGGTGCTTAATTCCGATTAATTAAAAGTTTCACCCTTTCTTACCTTTATTACCACCTGTACAGGTGAATACTGAAGCAACTTTAGAATTGAAAACATTAATGTAAACTAGAGACAATAACGAACAATTTTCAGAGAACTTTTATTCACATATAACATATATTTTTCAAGTTATGCACATTTGAAAAATCAAGTAAATTAATTTATATTTCAATAATTAATTCAGCAGTGGTGTCCCTTTACATAGAAATCAATGTAGCAGCATAAAGGGTTAAACAAAATCCCGCTTCCTTTCGCTCGCTTGTTTGGCAGCATTTGGATTCCTGCTAAATGTCCCCGATGGAAAATCACTCTCCACTTGCCGCATATGTTTCGTAGATTTATTTTAAGTTACAAGTCAGGGAACACATCAACCATGGCGACGCATTTGAAGAGGAAGCATAACATTTCGTCATCCTGTATCGTATCAAAATGTATCGTATCGTGGGTAGATATCGTGATACGTATCGTATCGTGACATAGGTGTATCGTTACAGCCCTAAAATGTATATAGAATCCCATGTATGCTTTACATTAGATTTACAACAGATAAGCGTTTTAAATACACGTGTCAGTCACGGTTCGCCTTATACGGGTTTGGGTTTATCTGTTAAATTCATCGTATATCAATAAAACAAATATCATAGTGTTACTGATAAACAATTATCCTGCTATTTGTAAGTTATAAAATTGGTTTTGAGTGCCGTTATTTGTCACTGTTAGTTGCAGGTCAGCCATGTTTAATCTGTTAATTAGTGTTATATCACGGACTTAGATAACAATCTAATCTAATTCCGTGGTTATATTTAGCTGTCTCGTAAACGATTAAAAAAAACACCGAAGTCAAGACACTGAATAACACATACATGTATAA
>NW_018405057.1:5070-10563 GCF_002113885.1 Mizuhopecten yessoensis
CCCCCCCGATATTTTTTTTTGAATCTGGAACCCATTCTGCTGCAGTTTGAGACATAAAATAGCTATCATTTTCATATTTCGCTTGTTTTTTTTATCAAATGCGTAATAATTAGCTCCATATGAACAAGGAACATTTTCGTTAAATAATCAATAAAAAACCCAATATCAATGAGATAATGAATTCACTGAGGGCCCAGGATTATATGAGTTGTTAAAGTTTATCACATAAAGTTCTACAATGTGATCCTTGTTAAAAGTATACTTGAAAAAATTACGTGGAAGCCCGTGCGTCCGTGCGTACGTCTGGTTACATCCCTGACAAGGAACTCTAAAATGTTATCATTCAACACATTGAAATAAATACCTGCTGACTCAAAATTCTATGTAAGTTTAGGGGATAGATTCCTTGCTCCGTAATGTAAATAGTGTCATGGTGGCCATGCGTGCATAGTGCTCGTGAAACGTCTAAATCCTCACTTCTCCATCGTTTTGAAAAAGATTTGCTATTGAAAAATGTATTCTCACAGTATTCAATTACAGACATCACATATGGTTGTGCTTACTTACGGTCTGAAAAGATCTTTTCTTAGGCGTAAAATGCGAGCAGTTGATAGCCGATGCACAGGGGCTTGTATAAACTTATATATTATAATATAGCTTGAAATACCTATATATAAAGTCTTTATATATAGGTATTTCAAGCTAATTTTATCATACAAGTCTATACAAGCCCCTGTGGTCGATGTCAGCTCTCTTCAGCAGCAGCAGAAAAAGTGAATCTCCGAAGAAAACCGAAGAAGTCCGAAAAAAAATTACGATTATTTTGGAAGCTCTGGTTTTTTTCTAATATACATCGATATTGACAAATGAAAATGATATCCAAATACTAATTAAAAGTTTCAAATCCACAATGACAATGTTGGTTTGATAATTCGTTTCTGGTTTGACCGACTTGCGACACGACAGTGCAAAGTTTACCTCGCCATTCATGGCATAAATGATTCAAAGTGTGGAGAATTAAATCAGCACTATGGACTTCGAGGTCAGTCATCCCATAATCCAGTTCGCCCCGCCATATTGTCAACGTATCAGAAAATTGATGTAAACTAGAACAATGTCAGTTTATGTTTGACGTATGTGTCAATCTGAAAAGTGTCAGAAATGCGTGACTTTTTTGATAGGGTAAGCTTCTTGTTTATTTATTGTTTGTCTCGCAGCAATTGTATGTATGCAGAAAACCATTTTGAGTAATTGCGGCAATACCTTTATGACAGACCGTTCACACATTTCAACACTAGGTGGTGTTAGTAACTTGTTGGAAGATTTAGACCAATCAGAATGCTAGGATTGTAGTTGTACACAGGCTTCAGAGGCGTTGACAATAGGCTGCAACGTAACTGCGTTACGCCTGCTTGATTGATTGATTGATTGATAGGTTTTACGTCCGCTTCACTACCGTGTATTTCGGTTATCCAGCAGACGAAGAACAGAAAGGAAAATGAGTAGAAGGGATAAAGTATGGAGTAAAAGAGTAGAGGGGGCAGATAGGTTAGAGAAGGGGCCGTCTATCCTATATATATTAACTGTATAAGTCTAGTTTTTGTAAGACGGCTCCTATGCCTAATAATGCCTTAACCTAACACTCATCGTACAGCATCACCAAGTCAGGACCGGAAGTGGGGTACTGTGCCGCCTTCAGCCACACCAGTCCCTGCCTATTCTATGAATTTGGTTTGTATATAAAATTTGGAAGTCCATCTAAATGTCTTAATAAAGAGACCCTATTTCTAACGATCTAAAGTTTTGGATACATTTTTCACTATCCTCTGTGTCGGCGTTTACGCGCCTACTCTTTTTCGAAAAACCCAGAGGGATTTTTTCCGTGCGAAATTGGACAGTTCTCACACGGGTCACCATTTATAGTCCCGTCCGACGGACTGTATATTAGTGGTTAGTGTCATGCATGTGCTGTTTTTTTTTGTTGTCCGTTCCATGTACTCCTCTCCTCATCATTCGTCACTGAGAATAAACCTGACTATACTTGTACCAATGTCATCTTTCTTATAAACCTCGACTTGTCTTTCACTTATTTCTGCTCATCGTTTCGACATTTATGATTTTTAGTGAATAGTGTGATTATTAGTATGGGTTTAAAGAGGAAAAACGGGGAGGGTGTGTGGAGGGTGGGGGTGGGTGGGTGATTAGTGTTATAGTTGTGTTATAACCTGGATGGGGGCTGGAGGGGATGGGGGTTGAAAAGACGTGCTGGGTGTCATGAGATGTGCAGAAGGGTTTATGGGTTTTATTAATTGCTGGAATTCTGGACCGGGGTGGTATTGGGGATGGTTTGTGGGATGGTACCTGATCGCTTTTGTAAGCTCGTTTTTGATTGGTTATGTGTCTAAAGTAGGGGGTGTTTTCTAAGAGTTGGTTCGAGTTAATTTCGATCCTACCTGGGTTGAATTGTGTGTCCAAAAAAGTTTTTTTTATAGATTTCATTAGTCGCAGCTTTCTTACCTCAACCTGAAGTGTAATGTTTTAGGTGTTTTTGAATTTAATATATGTTTATTATTTTTTAAGATTAACTTACTTTGTTTATTATTTCTAGTGATTGGATATTGTTGTTATTACACTATTCGCTGTGTTAGATAAACAGATATTGATTTATTAGTTCGCTATTTGTTTATCCCGTTATTCCTACCTAACTAATAGGTCCATATAGCACCATTGGCCTTTTAGGGTTTGACGCCGAATGAGCGAGAGGACCTATTTTAAGGGTCGTATTATACAGTTTATAGTGGTAATACAGTTCTATCCTAATTTACATTCACCGTTTAAGCTTTGTACAGTCTAAAAACGGCGTACCGCTTCAGATTGTACATCGCCCCACGGTGGTACATATATATATATCCATTTGTAGGTACTCATGTATATATATATATGAGCGGCTAGATATAAGATTGCTGTGGGGTGGCAGACTCGTTCGTAAACGGAACAACCCGCACGTGGTCAGAACACATACGTTGCAGCTTTCTTACATCCACCGGAAGTGAAATGTTTTAGGTGTTTTTGAATTTAATATATGTTTATTAGTTTTTGTAAGATTAACTTACTTTGTTTATTATTTAGAGTGATTGGATATTGTTGTTATTACACTATTCGCTGTGTTAGATAAACAGATATTGATTATTAGTTCACTATTTGTTTATCCCGTTATTCTTACCTAACTAATAGGTCCATATAGCACCATTGGCCTCCCTCCTTTACTCGCGCTAACCTTGTAGGGTTTGACGCCGAATGAGCGAGAGGACCTATTTTAAGAGTCGTATTATACAGTTTATAGTGGTAATACAGTTCTATCCTAATTTATATCCACCCTTTAAGCTTTGTACAGTCTAAAAACGGCGTACCGCTTCAGATTGTACATCGCCCCACGGTGGTACATATATATATATCCATTTGTAGGTACTCATGTATACACATATATGAACGGCTAGACATAAGATTGCTGTGGGGTGGCAGACTCGTTCGTAAACGGAACTACCCGCACGTGGTCAGAACACATACGTTGCAGCTTTCTTACATCAACCGGAAGTGAATTGTTATAGGTGTTTTGAATTTAAATTTATCTTTATAAGTTTTTGTAAGATTAACTTACTTTGTTCATTATTTCTAGTGATTGGATATTGTTGTTATTACACTATTCGCTGTGTTAGATAAACAGATATTGATTTATTAATTCACTATTTGTTTATCCCGTTATTCCTACCTAACTTATAGCACCATTGGCCTCCCTGCTTTACCCGCGCTAACCTTGTATGGTTTTACGCCGAATGAGCGAGAGGACCTATTTTATGTGTCGTGTTATACAGTCTATAGTGGTAATACAGTTCTATCCTAATTTATCTCCACCGTTTAGGCTTTGAACAGTCTAAAAACGTCGTACCGCTTCAGATTGTGCATCGCCCCACGGTGGTACATATATATGTATCCATTTATGGGTACTCATGTATACATATATATGAGCGGTTAGACATAAGATTGCTGTGGGGTGGCAGACTCGTTCGTAAACGGAACAACCCGCACGTGGTCAGAACACATACGTTGCAGCTTTCTTATATCAACCGGAAGTGAAATGTTTTAGGTGTTTTTGAATTTAATAAATGTTTATTGGTTTTTGTTAGATTAACTTACTTTTTTAATTATTTAGAATGATTGGATATTGTTGTTATTACACTATTCGCTGTGTTAGATAAACAGATATTGATTATTAGTTCATTATTCGTTTATCCCGTTATTCCTACCTAACTAATAGGTCCATATAGCACCATTGGCCTCCCTCCTTTACCCGCGCTAACCTTGTTGGGTTTGACGCCGAATGAGCGAGAGGACCTATTTTTGTTACGCCTGTTTTACTCTTAGTTTTTTTATAGCCCCGCCTTCTAATGCCACGTGACTAAAATATCGCCGGCCTACGTCATAACGTTGGGAAATACCTTCGGTAACGCGAGATCTCGTCAAGTCATGTGACATTGCTCATGCCCTAATTTCCATTAAAAACATGGGTTGGTATAGAAAACGTTGGAAAATACTGTTCGTAATGATTATTTGAAACATGCTATTGATACCACCTAGTGCATAAGGAATAGATCTTTCGACCCATGTGCGACATGTGTGTGAAAGTGACGAGGGCCGGAGTACTGACGTTAATCGACGACAGACCGATATAAAAAAAAAGTCGATAAAACGTCAGAGTAATTCGGCCTAGGACTTGAGATGTTTAAATCATGTTTCGGGTGCGGTTTGAAGACGGGTTGCATTTATTTCGAGAGATAATGTTAACCACTAAAACATCTAATATTACACTTTACACAGCGAGATAGGTCGAAACAAACCAAATGTAGCCGGGTCCCTGTGCCTGAAACAACAGGTAGTTTACCTTCGAAATAGCATTAGCCACAGGTAACAGGGATTGTCCCACGTTTAACAAATAATAAAGGTAAGGCCAGGTTAAAGAAAAGACAGATTATAGTTGAGATTAACCCACTATTACTAAGGATAGTGAAATTAGTGCTGTTTGTGCAATACACTTTTCAAAATGACGGTCAAGAGAAAATAAAAAATAATAGACAACACTCAGTAAACCCTATCTCGAAACAAACAATGACGTTTTATGTAATTGTTTTCTTATTATACATCCTGTTTTGAAAAATGTATGGGAACACTCATATCTGTACATGTAGCTTGAGATAAATTATTTTGACTTACTCTTCAATTTTAAATTGTATAAAATGATGTAATCTTCATCACGTCTAAGTTTATTACAGTTTGGCCTATGATCTAACATGAAATGTATATCTTGCGCGTGAGGGTATGAATAATTTGGATATATACGTCTCTCAACATATATTTAAAGCTAACAATCACAAATATTAATTTGCAATAAACTTCAAATTCAAATTCATTTATTGACTTTGAGCTTTACAGCTCATC
>NW_018405057.1:12603-12895 GCF_002113885.1 Mizuhopecten yessoensis
ATACCTCCTTGAAGTGATTAAAAAAATCATCCAACGACACATTTGAAACAGTGGATTTTGTACTTGAGAATTTTTTATAAAAATAACGTGGATTGGTTTTCTGTAAATGTTCCATCATATCTCCCTCGACCTTCCTATATTGCCTTTTACATGCGGCTTCAGAACGTTTGTATTCCCGTTTCCTTCGTATTAAAAGATCATGGGTTTCATCACATTTATTTCTGCTAAAATTATTCAATGCAGTCAGGTGCACGTGGAATGGATTCGTCTGGTGACCTTGTCGCGCTGTCAC
>NW_018405058.1:0-150 GCF_002113885.1 Mizuhopecten yessoensis
CCACCAGCTTGCTCCATTAGCAGAGGTACATCCAGAGCCTATTCCAGACTAGAGCAATGTACCATCAGTGCGTGACCTGTGGTATGCTGCAGTAGCTCCGTCAATCAGAGTTACCTACTCATCAGGAGCATCCTGCTTCAAGAACTTCAT
>NW_018405058.1:4105-4215 GCF_002113885.1 Mizuhopecten yessoensis
TTTTACAGAGCCACTTTTTGATATTTACCATATCAACCCTATAGGTATAGCGACAGCAAAGTATTCAGATGGACCGATTCCACCAGCTTGCTCCATTAGCAGAGGTACAT
>NW_018405059.1:0-150 GCF_002113885.1 Mizuhopecten yessoensis
TGTCATGTGGTAAATATAACATAACATAGTTGTCATGTGATCCTTTTAACATAACACAGTTGTCATGTGATAAATATAACATAACTCAGATGTCACGTGGTAAAAATAACATAACACAGCTGTCATGTGGTAAATATAACATAACACAGT
>NW_018405059.1:4243-4473 GCF_002113885.1 Mizuhopecten yessoensis
GCAGTTGTCATGTGATCATTTGAACATAACACAGAAAACATTTGATAAATGTAACATAACACAGATGTCATGTGGTAAATATAACATAACACAGTTGTCATGTGGTAAATATAACATAACACAGATGTCATGTGATAAACATAACATAACACTGATGTCATGTGATAAATATAACATAACACTGATGTCATGTGGTAAATATAACATAACATAGTTGTCATGTGATCCTT
>NW_018405060.1:0-150 GCF_002113885.1 Mizuhopecten yessoensis
ACCAAAGACTCAACACTCTACCCGGACACATTATACTGACAACGGGCTAATCATTCCACCCGGACACATTATACTGACCAAAGACTAAACACTCTACCCGGTCAAATCATACAGACCAAAGACTAAACACTCTACCCGGTCACATGATAC
>NW_018405060.1:863-1227 GCF_002113885.1 Mizuhopecten yessoensis
CCTTAACACTCTACCTGGTCACATTATACTGACTACGGGCTAACCATTCCACCCGAACACATTATACTGACCAAAGACTTAACACTCCATTCGGTCACATTATACTGACGAAATAATTAACACTTCACCCGGTCACATTATATTGAAAATGGGCTAACCATTCCACCCGCACACATTATAATGACCAAAGACTTAACACTCTACCCGGTCACATTATACTGACTACGGGCTAACCATTCCACCCGAACACATTATACAGACCAAAGACTTAACACTCTACCCGGTCAAATTATACTGACCAAATACTTAACACTCCATTCGGTCACATTATATTGAAAACGGGCTAACCATTCCACCCGGACAC
>NW_018405060.1:4486-4764 GCF_002113885.1 Mizuhopecten yessoensis
CCATTCCACCGGACACATTATACTGACCAAAGAATTAAAACTGTACCCGGTCACATTATACTGACTACGGGCTAACCACTCCACCCGGACACATTATACTGACCAAAGATTCAACACTCTACCCGGACAAATTATCCTGACAACGGGCTAACCATTCCACCCGGTCACATTATACTGACTACGGGCTTACCACTCCATCCGGACACATTATACTGACCAAAGACTAAGTACTCTACCCGGTCACATTATACTGACTACGGGCTAACCACTCCACCCGG
>NW_018405060.1:5214-5738 GCF_002113885.1 Mizuhopecten yessoensis
CTACTGAAAACGGGCTAACGATTCCACCCGGACACCATATACTGACAAAAGATTTAACAAACTACCCGGTCACATTATACTGAAAACAGACTAACCATTCCACCCGGACACTTTATACTGACAACGGCCTAACTACTCTACCCGGACACATTATACTGAAAATGGGCTGACCATTCCACCCGGATACATTATACTGACTACGGGCTAAGTACTCTTCCCGGTCACATTATACTGACAACGGGCTAACCATTCCATCCGGACACATTATACTGACCAAAGAATTAACACTCTACCTGGTCACATTATACTGCAAACGGGCTAACGATTCCACCCGGTCACATTATACCGACCAAAGACTTAACACTCCATCCGGTCAAATTATATTGAAAACGGGCTGACCATTCAACCTGGACACATTATACTGACTACGGGCTATTCTACCCGGACATATTATAGTGGCAACGGGCTAAGTACTCCACCCGGACACATTATACTGACCAAAGACTTAACACTCCTCCCGGTCA
>NW_018405061.1:0-150 GCF_002113885.1 Mizuhopecten yessoensis
GGTCAGATTACAACAGTTTTTGATACGTTTAGTTGATGATGAATCTAACTCAAAATGATAAGCAGTTCGTTCAATAAAACCAATGTGTCGGTTAGTTTTAACATTATTTTGAAAAGGAAACAATCACATGTTTTGTGTTATAAATGAACT
>NW_018405061.1:13710-15767 GCF_002113885.1 Mizuhopecten yessoensis
GCACGGTAACCTATACACTAGCACTGTTACGTCTGACATACACAGTATCCTATACACTAGTACTGTTGTGTCTGACATACACAGTAAGCTATATATACTGTTACGCCTGACAGACACAGTAACCTGTACACTAGTACTGTTACGTCTGTCATACACGGTAACCTTTACACTGGTACTGTTATGTCTGGCATACACGGTAACCTATACATTGGTACTGTTACGTCTGACATACGCGGTAACCTATACACTGGTACTGTTATGTCTGGCATACACAGTAACCTACACACTGGTACTGTTACGTCTGACATACACAGTAACCTATACACTGGTACTGTTATGTCTGACATACACGGTAACATATACACTAGTACTGTTATGTCTGACATACACAGTAACCTATACACTAGTACTGTCACGTCTGACATTCACAGTAACCTATATATACTGTTACGTCTGACAGACACAGTAACCTGTACACTAGTACTGTTACGTCTGACATACACGGTAACCTGTATACTAGTACTGTTACGTCTGACATACACAGTAACCTATACACTAGTACTGTCACGTCTGACATACACGGTAACCTATACACATGTATCTTTACGGCTGCCATACACGGTAACCTATACACTGGTACTGTTACGTCTGACATTCACAGTAACCTATACACTAGTACTGTTACGTCTGACATACACAGTAACCTATACACTGGTACTGTTACGTCTGACATTCACAGTAACCTATACACTAGTACTGTTACGTCTGACATACACAGTAACCTATATATAATGTTACGTCTGACATACACAGTAACCTATACACTGGTACTGTTACGTCTGACATTCACAGTAACCTATACACTAGTACTGTTACGTCTGACATACACAGTAACCTGTATACTAGTACTGTTACGTCTGACATACACAGTAACCTATACACTAGTACCGTCACGTCTGACATTCACAGTAACCTATATATTCTGTTACGTCTGACATACACAGTAACCTATATGTACTGTTACGTCTGACATACACGGTAACCTATACACATGTATCGTTACGTCTGACATACACAGTAACCTATACACTGGTACTGTTACGTCTGACATACACGGTAACCTATATATACTGTTACGTCTGACATACACGGGAACCTATACACTGGTACTGTTACGTCTGACATACACAGTAACCTATACACTAGTACCGTCACGTCTGACATTCACAGTAACCTATATATTCTGTTACGTCTGACATACACAGTAACCTATACACTAGTACTGTCACGTCTGACATACACGGTAACCTATATATACTGTTACGTCTGACAGACACAGTAACCTATACACTAGTACTGTTACGTCTGACATACACGGTAAACTATACACTGGTACTGTTACGTCTGACATACACGGTAACCTGTATACTAGTACTGTTACGTCTGACATACACGGTAACCTATACACTGGTACTGTTACGTCTGACATACACAATAACCTATACACTGGTACTGTTATGTCTGACATACACGGTAACATATACACTAGTACTGTTACGTCTGACATACACAGTAACCTATACACTAGTACTGTCACGTCTGACATACACAGTAACCTATATATAATGTTACGTCTGACATACACGGTAACCTATACACTAGTACTGTTACGTCTGACATACACGGTAACCTATACACTNACTGTTACGTCTGACATACTCAGTAACCTATACACTAGTACTGTCACGTCTGACATACACGGTAACCTATACACTGGTACTGTTACGTCTGACATACACGGTAACCTATACACTAGTACTGTTACGTCTGACATACAAGGTAACCTATACACTGGTACTGTTATGTCTGACATACACGGTAACCTATACACTAGTACTGTTACGTCTGACATACACGGTATCCTATATATAATGTTACGTCTGACATACACAGTACCCTATACACTAGTACTGTTACGTCTGACTTACACAGTATCCTATACACTAGTACTTTTACGTCTGACATACACGGTAACCTATATATACTGTTACGTCTGA
>NW_018405062.1:0-150 GCF_002113885.1 Mizuhopecten yessoensis
TTGTGGTTGGGGATGGTAGTGGTGATGGTGGTGGTTTGGGATGGTGGTGGATGTGGTGGTGGTTGTGGTTGGGGATGGTAGTGGTTGGGGATGGTAGTGGCAGTGGTGGTGGTTGGGGATGGTTGTGGTGGTGGTGGTTGGGGATGGTAG
>NW_018405062.1:2812-3380 GCF_002113885.1 Mizuhopecten yessoensis
TGGGGTGGTGGTGGTGGTGGTTGGGGTGGTAGTGGTGGTAGTGGTGGTGGTTGTGGTGGTTGTGGTGGTGGTAGTAGTGGTGGTAGTGGTGGTGGGTGGGGATGAATATGGTGGTGGTGGTGGTGGTTGTTGGTGGTGGTGGTGGTAGTACAAATGAGAAAAATACATGGCTTTTATGGAAAATACTCAGGCAAGAACTCCCCTGGATCAGTGACACAATATTGTGTGATATTTAATGTACAGATAAGTGATGACTGTGCTTTTATCATTATAGGCTGCACAACTATAGAACATATAACAGTGGTGGATCCAAAGATCGATGGAGGTGGTGGTGGTTGGGGGTGGTAGTAGTGGTGGTTGTGGTTGGGGATGGTAGTGGTGATGGTGGTGGTTTGGGATGGTAGTGGAGGTGGTGGTGGTTGTGGTTGGGGATGGTAGTTGTTGGGGATGGTAGTGGCGGTGGTGGTGGTTGGGGATGGTAGTGGTGGTTGGGGATGGTTGTGGTGGTGGTGGTTGGGGATGATAGTGGTGGATTGGGATAGTAGTGGTGGTGGTAATGGTGATGGGG
>NW_018405063.1:0-151 GCF_002113885.1 Mizuhopecten yessoensis
TATATGTGTAATATACGAGATATTGATTGTATAGTATAGTCTGTGATGCTTGTTATATGTGTAATATCCGAGAGAGTAATTGTATAGTATAGTCTGTGATGCTTGTTATGTGTGTAATATACGAGAGAGTGGTTGTATAGTATAGTCTGTG
>NW_018405063.1:4871-5009 GCF_002113885.1 Mizuhopecten yessoensis
CTGGTGCTTGTTATAGGTGTAATATACGAGAGAGTAATTGTATAGTATAGTCTGTGGTGCTTGTTATATGTCTAATATACAAGAGAGTGATTTTATAGTATAGTCTGTGGTGCTTGTTAAATGTGTAATATACGGGAG
>NW_018405064.1:0-151 GCF_002113885.1 Mizuhopecten yessoensis
GGGTCCATTCCACTCCATCCTGCTACCCCAGGGGTTCTCCACCCACAATCTACTACTTACGTATCTCCCCAGGGTCTATTCCACTCCAAACTGCTACCCCAGGGGTTCCGCACCCCAATCTACTACAGATGTATCTCCCCAGGGTCCATTC
>NW_018405064.1:2755-2832 GCF_002113885.1 Mizuhopecten yessoensis
TCCTGCTACCCCAGGGGTTCTCCACCCACAATCTACTTACGTATCTCCCCAGGGTCCATTCCACTCCATCCTGCTAC
>NW_018405064.1:4307-4928 GCF_002113885.1 Mizuhopecten yessoensis
GAATCTATTTACGTATCTCCCCAGGGTCCATTCCACTCCATCCTGCTACCCCAGGGGCTCTCCACCCCAATCTTCTACTTACATATCACCCCAGGGTCCATTCCACTCCATCCTGCTGCCCCAGGGGTTTTCCACCCCAATCTACTACTTACATATCTCCCCAGGGTCCATTCGACTCCACCCTGCTACCCCAGGGGTTCCCCTACCCAATCATCTTCTTACATATCTCCCCAGGGTCCATTCCACTCCACCCTTCTACCCCAGGGCTTCTCCACCCCAATCTACTTCTTACATATCTCCCCAGGGTCCATTCCCCCCCATCCTGCTCCCCCAGGGGTTCTCCACCCCAATCTTCTACTTACATATCTCCCCAGGGTCCATTCGACTCCACCCTGCTACCCCAGGGGTTCCCCACCCCAATCTACGTCCATTCCACTCCACCCTGCTACCCCAGGGATTCCCAACCCCAATCTACTACTTACTTATCTCCCCAGGGTCCATTCCACTCCACCCTGCTACCCCAGGGCTTCTCCACCCCAATCTTCTACTTACTTATCTCCCCAGGGTCCATTCCAGTCCATCCTGCTACCCCAGGGGTTCTCCACCCCAATCTACTACTTA
>NW_018405065.1:0-151 GCF_002113885.1 Mizuhopecten yessoensis
ATATATACAGTATGGTAATAGATACAGTGTGGTAATATATACAGTTTGGTAATATATACAGTAATAGATACAGTATGGTAATAGATACAGTGTGGTAATAAATACAGTTTGGTAATATATACAGTGTGGTAATATATACAGTATGGTAATA
>NW_018405065.1:4926-5190 GCF_002113885.1 Mizuhopecten yessoensis
GTGGTAATAGATACAGTGTGGTCNACAGTGTGGTAATAGATACAGTGTGGTCATATATACAGTATGGTAATATATACAGTTTGGTAATATATACAGTTTGGTTATATATTCAGTATGGTAATATATACAGTATGGTAATAGATACAGTGTGGTAATAGATACAGTGTGGTAATATATACAGTTTGGTAATATATACAGTATGGTAATAGATATACAGTTTGGTAATATATACAGTTTGGTAATATATACAGTATGGTAATAGAT
>NW_018405066.1:0-151 GCF_002113885.1 Mizuhopecten yessoensis
AGTCTGTCAGGTATAATTTACTCTGAGTCTGTCAGGTATTACTTAAACTGAATGTCAAGTGTTACTTACACTGAGTCTGTCAGGTATTACTTACACTGAGTCTGTAAGGTATTACTTACACTGAGTCTGTTAGGTATTACTTATGCTGATT
>NW_018405066.1:4561-4933 GCF_002113885.1 Mizuhopecten yessoensis
AGACATTACTTACACTGAGTGTCTGGTATTACTTACACTGAGTACCAATTATTAATTACACTGAGTACCAAGTATTACTTACACTGAGTACCAAGTATTACTAACACCAAGTCTGTCAGGTATTATTTACACTGAGACTGTGAGGTATTATTTACATTGAGTCTGTCAGGTATTACTTACAATGAGTCTGTCAGGTATACTGAGTCTGTCAGGTATAATTTACTCTGAGTCTGTCAGGTATTACTTACACTGAATGTCAAGTATTACTTACACTGAGTCTGTCAGGTATTACTTACACTGAGTCTGTAAGGTATTACTTACACTGAATCTGTTAGGTATTACTTATGCTGATTCTGTTAGGTATTACTTACA
>NW_018405067.1:0-151 GCF_002113885.1 Mizuhopecten yessoensis
GTTATAAACACTGTATACAAGGAAGACAGCATTGTTATACACACATGGAAGACAGCATTGTTATACACACAATGAAGACAGCATTGTTATACACACTGTACACAAAGAAGACAGCATTGTTATACACACAAGGAAGACAGCATTGTTATAC
>NW_018405067.1:3224-3537 GCF_002113885.1 Mizuhopecten yessoensis
CTACACAAGGAAGACAACATTATTATAAACACTGTACACAAGGAAGACAACATTGTTATAAACACTGTACACAAGGAAGACAACATCATTATAAACACTGTACACAAGGAAGACAACATTGTTATAAACACTGTACACAAGGAAGACAACATTGTTATAAACACTGTATACAAGGAAGACAGCATTATTATAAACACTGTATACAAGGAAGACAACATTGTTATAAACACTGTACACAAGGAAGACAACATTATTATTAACAGTGTACACAAGGAAGACAATATTATTATAAACACTGTATACAAGGAAGACA
>NW_018405068.1:0-151 GCF_002113885.1 Mizuhopecten yessoensis
CAGAAAACCGCTCCAACGATGTACACCACAAAATACATGAAAGTGAATGGTAAATATAATTTTCAACACATTTTTTTTTTGTGCGGGTCCTCATAAGGATACCCCTCATCCTTGGGTAAAGGGAAACCAATTTTGTATAAACGGTGTGTGT
>NW_018405068.1:8071-10791 GCF_002113885.1 Mizuhopecten yessoensis
TACCGCTCCAATGATGTACACCACAAAATACATGAAAGTGGATGGTAAATATAATTTTCAACACATTTTTTTTGTGCGGGTCCTCATAATAGTCTTTCTATTATAAGAACTATTGCCGATATCTACATGTAATAAAAAAGTGTTTAAAGAAAATATGTAACTCACAAACTATGTATCTAACAAGTTGAAGTCTAAAAGGACATTTATACAGCTGCTCTTTGCATTATAATTTTACACTTGCTATATAATCAAGGCAATTAGGCCTACATCGGAAGAAAATAATGACAGAATAATCTTTATAAATAATAGTTAAGCTTACAAAATCGCTTCATGATAGCTTTCGTTCCTATTTTATTTAACGAAATAAAGTCGGACCCAATACAGCCGATTTATACCCAAAAATGTTACATTTAAAAACGGACGTACCGGTTGTTTGTTCCGCATAAACGAACAGGTCCCACATGAAATTCCCTGAGACCTACGATACGTTTTAACATATATATGCGAAAACGTTCTACTTCTAATTTACAAGATTATTAAGTGTAGTGTCTTTTTACCTGTGAATTCGAACCAGGCAATATGCTTAATTACCATCATTGTTATGAGTTTTTCTTTGTCAAGAAAAGCCTGATATTGGTGAATGAAACATTTTATTATGAATATTTACTATCATAATTTTTTAAAACTCTTATATTAATTATCATGATCAGGCCCCTGTGTTTACCTCTGCCCGTTCTAAAGTCACGTGATTCAATATCATGTGACACAAAAAATGGCTGCTTACGGTACAGGTGATCACAGACCGCGGCGACCAGGCTGGTTTGCGTGAGATAGCGAAGTTGACAGGACATATCTGTGGAAGTCGACATGTTATGGTTGTCATGGCTAGCAACAGACTCAGGTAACGATAAAACAAAAACCGGAATACCGCACGAAACGTATAAATTTGTGTTATGGACACTGAAAGCTTTCGTTATCAAAGGATTGTTTACATCGCTTGCATGTTACTTGTATCTGTATCTGTATATTACAGGAAGACCTCAAATTTGAGTATAAATTCCAGGGTGAGTTGTATGCTGCATCAGTATTTGTGCGGCAACTCGACTCCAATGTCATACTCACAATTTCATTGTATTGAAAAGCTTCAATTTCCCAAATGTCTTCTTGCAACTACAGATTTCGAGAACAACAATCGAAGCTGAACTCAGATCACCTGTCCAAAGCGTCTGAAACCACAGAATTATATTACTATCTAAGTCCGTGCTGAAACATATTGACGTCTACAGTACTGTTTTTGCTCTCCTTATAATTCTCGGACGTTTATAAATTACTTTCAGGAATGAATGCCCAATCTTTTTTATCTATCTTTTATTTTTAAAGTATCTTTCACAAATAAGACATATTTTGACAAAAAAGTAGATACTTTTCTTACTTTTTCTGCTATAAAAGAAAAGATAACGTGTCTGACCAGGACATACAGTCATACTTGTTGTGTGGTGGAGAAAATACTGAATATAATTACTGGCCTAGCTTAATTTTAGGGGATAGGAATCTCATCATGCATGTCAGGTGGTACAGGAAGTTCATTTACATGTCTAATGATAAGATGGTGCATTGGTGCGGAAAATCTTTCACATGACACGTACATTAGACAAAAAAAGTAAAGCTGCAAGCTATATAAATATATAATATAATTTCCTCATAAATATATATATATGTATGAGTTGTAAAATCGTCAAAGCGATACACATTGTTTTACGTAACAAATATAACATAGTCCTTGTGCCAACTTGAACTATATATATGTAGTTGTCACTTAAACAGGCAGTTCTCATCCATACCTGAGATCCTTGTTACAAGATCTGTGCAGTTGACCCTTGTTTATCCGGACACTATGACTTTTTCCAGTTGTTCCACTAACAAACCAGTATTTAATTAGTGAACAGATTGTTTATTTTTTGTTTCAAAATTGTCCTGGTATTATTCAGCTGTGTAACAATCAAGTCACTTGTAATAGGAAAGAAGTAGTGAACAGAATTGTGAGGTTAAACCACTGACCCCTGACCTTCTTCTGTCCTTGGATTATTGCTGAGTTAAAGGGAAATCCTTAAGCTAGCAAGGTGACCTTATGTACAATGCACATCCGGATCATTTCCACACATTTGCAGTAGAGTCTATAAGTACTGTAGGCTTTAATATCTGCTGGGGAGTTGTTCCTCCTGTTTTGAGTCACAGCTTGGAAACAGTTGAGATCCGGTCTCCACCCCATAACCATACATAAAATTGCTGGGCATGAAAAATCCAATACAGATATGCTACAAGGATTGGTCTTGGAGTCTGGCCTATACTCTGGGATCTATATGTGATAGAAACACAATGATTTTATTTCCCTACCGTGTGATCAATCTATTCCAATCAAGCATGCTGTTATATAAGTGAGGTATATAATATGTCTTGTCTTAGATTGTGTATATTAATTACTTCTATATGACTACCTCTGTGTAGTGTTACAGATCTCGTTATGATCCGATGTGTTGAAGTGTTAAGTTAACATTCTCTATAACCTGATCTGGGCCGGATGTCTGACACCTGTGTTGATCTCGTTACCAGGACTACCAGTGAAGTGGGTGTGTTCTTTATCTACGACCATGAGGTACTGAAGCGGGAGGAGGACGATATGAAGGATGCGATCCTCTACTTCTACCCTCCCTGGGTAAGTA
>NW_018405069.1:0-151 GCF_002113885.1 Mizuhopecten yessoensis
TTTACATGTATCACAGTGCACGTGTTTAATCGTGTACAAACTAACTGGTATCACCGTATTAAACATCTACAGCATTACATGTATCACCGTATTAAACAATCTAAACCATTACATGTATCACAGTGTTAAACCATCTATAAAATTACATGTA
>NW_018405069.1:1477-2167 GCF_002113885.1 Mizuhopecten yessoensis
AAACTTTACATGTATCACAGTGTACGGGTTTAACCGTCTACCACTTTAAAAGTATCACAGTGTTAAACCATCTAGAAATTACATGCATCACTTTAATAAACCACCTACAACATAACATGTATAACAGTGTTAAACATCTACAACATTACAAGTATCACAGTGTTACACCGTCTACAATATTACATGTATCACAGTGTTAAACATCTACAACATTACATGTATCACAGTGTTATACCGTCTACAACATTACATGTATCACAGTGTTAAACCATCTACAGCATTACATCTATCACAGTGTTAAACATCTACAACATTAAATGTATCACATTGTTAAACCATCTATAACATTACATGTATCTCAGTCTTAAACCATCAACAACGTTCATATTTCACGGTGTTAAACATCTACAATTTTACATGTATCACAGTGCACGGGTTTAACCGTCTACAACTTTAAAAGTATCACAGTCTTAAACCATCTACAACATAACATGTATCACAGTGTTAAACCGTCTACACCATTACATGTTTCACAGTGTAAAACAGTCTACAACTTTACAGGTATCACCGGATTAAACATATACAACTTTACATGTATCACAATGTTAAACCATCTACAAATTACATGTATCACTGTATTAAACTATCTACAACATAACATGTATCACAGTGTTAAACATCTACAATATT
>NW_018405069.1:4209-4287 GCF_002113885.1 Mizuhopecten yessoensis
AATTAACACTGCGATACATATAATGGTTTAGAATGTTTAATACTGTGATACCTGTAAATTTGTAGACGGTTAAACACG
>NW_018405069.1:4587-5496 GCF_002113885.1 Mizuhopecten yessoensis
TATCTTAGGGGAAGTTGTGAGATATTTGGCTGTAGGGACAGTCCCTGTAATGACTCCTCTTAATCTTAGAGGATATTATGATATATTAGGCTGTAAGGAGAGTACCGGTAATGATTTGTCTTTATCTTAGATGTTATGTGTGTGATATTAGGCTGTAGGGACAGTCCTTGCAATGTTTCGTTTTTATTTTAGAGGGTATGTGTGATATATTAGGCTGTAGGGACAGTCCTGGTAATGATTCATCTTTATCTTAAAGGAAGTTTTGTGTTATTAGGCTGTAGGGACAGTCCTTGTAATGATTCGTCTTTATCTTAGGGGAAGTTGTGAGATATTTGGCTGTAGGGACAGTCCATGTTATGATTCGTCTTTATCTTAGAGGGTATGTGTGTGATATAAGGCTGTTGGGACAGTCCCGGTAATGATTCATTTTTATCTTAGAGGCTATGTGTGTGATTTTAGGCTGTAGGAACAGTCCCTGTAATGATTCGCCTTATCTTAGAGGAAGTTTTGATANCATCACTTTAATAAACCACATACAACATAACATGTATAACAGTGTTAAACATCTACTTAAACAATCTACAACTTTACATGTATCACAGTGTTAAACATCTACAACATTACAAGTATCACAGTGTTACACCGTCTACAACATTACATGTATCACAGTCTTAAACTATCAATAACGTTACATATTTCACGGTGTTAAACATCTACAATTTCACATGTATCACAGTGCACGGGTTTAACCGTCTACCACTTTAAAAGTATCACAGTGTTAAACCATCTATAACATTACATGTATCACAGTCTTAAACTATCAACAACGTTACATATTTCACGGTGTTAAACATCTACAATTTCACATGTATCACAGTGCACGGGTTTAACCGTCTACAACTTTAAAAG
>NW_018405069.1:6837-7222 GCF_002113885.1 Mizuhopecten yessoensis
ATAGATGGTTTAGTACTGTGATACCTGTAATGTTGTAGACGGTTTGNTGTTGTAGACGGTTTGATACGGTGATACATGTAATGCGGTAGATGGTTTAATACTGTGATACCTGTAAAGTTGTAGATGTTTAACACTGTGATACATGTAAAGTTGTAGATGTTTAATACGTTGATACATGTAATGATGTAGATGTTTAATACTGTGATACCTGTAAAGTTGTAGATGTTTAACACTGTGATGCATGTAATGTTGGAGATGTTTAATACGTTGATACATGTAATGTTGTAGATGTTTAACACTGTGATGCATGTAATGTTGAAGATGTTTAATACTGTGATAAATGTTATGGTGTAGACGGTTTAACATTGTGATACATGTTAGGGTG
>NW_018405069.1:8387-9665 GCF_002113885.1 Mizuhopecten yessoensis
CATATTTAATCCGGTGATACCTGTAAAGTTCTAGACTGTTTAACACTGTGAAACATGTTATGGTGTAGAGGGTTTGACACTGTGATCCATGTTATGTTGTAGATGGTTTAACACTGTGATACTTTTAAAGTTGTAGACGGTTAAACCCGTGCACTGTGATACATGTAAAGTTGTAGATGTTTAACACCGTTAAATATGTAACGTTGTTGATGGTTTAAGACTGTGATACATGTAATGTTGTAGATGGTTTAAGACTGTGATACATGTAATGCTGAAGATGGTTTAATACTGTGATGCCTGTAATGTTGTAGATGGTTTAACACTGTGAGGCATGTAATTTTAAAGATGTTTAACACTGTGATAAATGTAATGTTGTAGATGTTTAATACTGTGATACCTGTAATGTTGTAGACGGTTTAACACTGCCATACATGTAAAGTTGTAATTGTTTGACACTGTGATACATGTAAAGTTGTAGACAGTTTTACAATGTGATACATGTAATGTTAAGATGGTTTAACACTGTGATACATGTAATGTTGTAGATAATTAACACTGCGATACATGTAATGGTTTAGATTNCGTTACACCGTCTCCAACATTACAGGTATTTCAGTAATAAACCATCTGCCGCATTACATGTATCACAGTATTAAACATCTATATCACTACACGTTTCATAGTGCTAAACCATCTTCAGCATTACATGTATCACAGTGTTAAACCATCTTCAACATTACATGTACCATTGTGTTAAACATCTACAACTTTACATGTCTCACAGTGCACGGGTTTAACCGTCTACAACTTTAAAAGTATCACAGTTTTAAACCATCTACACCATAACATGTTTCACAGTGTTAAACAGTCTACACCATTACATTTTTCACAATGTTAAACAGTCTACAACATTACAGGTATCACCGGATTAAACATATACAACTTTACATGTATATGTTTAATCCGGTGATACCTGTAATGTTAAACAGTCTACAACATTACAGGTATCACCGGATTAAACATATACAACTTTACATGTATCACAGTGTTAAACCATCTACAAATTACATGTATCACTGTATTAAAACATCTACAACATAACATGTATCACAGTGTTACACCGTCTACAACATTACAGGTATTACAGTATTAAACCATCTACCGCATTACATGTATCACAGTATTAAACATCTATATCACTACATATTTCATAGTGCTAAACCATCTTCAGCGTTACATCTATCACAGTATTAAACATCTACAACATTACATGTATCA
>NW_018405069.1:9856-10128 GCF_002113885.1 Mizuhopecten yessoensis
ATGGTAGACTGTTTAACACGTTGATACCTGTAACGTTGTGGATGTTTAATACGGTGATAGCTGTAAAGTTGTAGATGGTTTAACACTGTGATACATTTAAAGTTTAACGCTGTGATGCATGTAATGTTCTAAACGGTTTAACACGGTAATACCTGTAAAGTTATAAATGTTTAATACGGTGATACCTGTAAAATTGTACACTGTTTAACACTGTGATACATGTAATAGTATAGATTGTTTAACACTTGATTATGTAATGTCGTAAATGTTTG
>NW_018405070.1:0-151 GCF_002113885.1 Mizuhopecten yessoensis
AGTTATATACAGATGGTAATTATAGACAGGTGGTAGTTATAGACAAGTGTTATTTATTGACAGGTGTTGGTTATAGACAGGTGGTAGTTATAGACAGGCAGTTGTAATAGACAGGTGGTAGTTATATACAGGTAGAAGTTATAAACAGGTG
>NW_018405070.1:3868-4001 GCF_002113885.1 Mizuhopecten yessoensis
GGTAGTTATAGATTAATGGCAGTTATTGACAGGTGTTTGTTATAGACAGGTGGTAGTTATAGACAGGTAGTAGTTATAGAATAATGGTAGTTATATACAGATGGTAATTATAGACAGGTGGTAGTTATAGACA
>NW_018405071.1:0-151 GCF_002113885.1 Mizuhopecten yessoensis
ATTGGAAGAGTTCAAATGTGTCTTAAGGGGTGAATGAGTTAAACATTGGTTTACTGTAATTAATTTGAATGATTTTACAGCCCTTCTTCCAAACACACTAACAGATCTAGAACTAGCATGACTCAAGGACTTGCAGTTCTTGAAAAGAATT
>NW_018405071.1:3896-4482 GCF_002113885.1 Mizuhopecten yessoensis
ATTTTCTATTTTTGGGGGGATTATTTTACTATATATTAGGTCTACATCTCTGCTCCAGTAAATTGATGTATTAAAAAGATTGCTTACATGCATGTACTTACATACTTTTATTATATGCAGTTTTGAAAACGATAACGGAAATCCTGATCAGATCGTAATTGGTATTTGAAAGTGTTTTGTATAACACTTTAACAATACGTCGATCTGAAGATAGAACACTATTATCACCCGTTAACATTACTCCTCATCATGTAAGTGGGACACAGATTCAGCAGGTTTGTATATCATGTGCCCGTCACCACCAGCCAGTCATTGAAAGATCCGGAATATCCATAAATACAAGACACCCACATGCCTGATATAATCATAATCTGATCAAGTAGATCTGACCCTTGTTAATAATTTTGATGAAAGGTAGGAAATTCAAACAAACGTGATAATCTTTCATCCAAGCCAGCCACACCAGGATATAGACTCTACATCCTAGTCCTGTATAACAGGGAAGTGTGTATGGTAAACATCAACACACTAACCCACGCTGATCTTAACTCATTCACCCCTGAAATTTCATGATGAACTATTCCAA
>NW_018405071.1:9135-9644 GCF_002113885.1 Mizuhopecten yessoensis
ACGTGGCTGGATAGTGAGACAACCAGATTAATGGTGGCTAGACCAGATTAGTGGTGGCTTGATAGTGAGACATCCAGATTAGTGGTGGCTTGATGGTGAGACATCCAGATAAGTGGTGGCTGGATAGTGGGACAACCAGATTAGTGGTGGCTGGATAGTGAGACAACCAGATTAGTGGTGGCTAGACCAGATTAGTGGTGGCTTGATAGTGAGACATCCAGATAAGTGGTGGCTGGATAGTGGGACAACCAGATTAGTGGTGGCTGGATAGTGAGACAACCAGATTAGTGGTGGCTAGACCAGATTAGTGGTGGCTTGATAGTGAGACATCCAGATAAGTGGTGGCTGGATAGTGGGACAACCAGATTAGTGGTGGCTGGATAGTGAGACAACCAGATTAGTGGTGGCTAGACCAGATTAGTGGTGTCTGGACCAGATTAGTGGTGGCTAGACCAGAGTAGTGTTGGCTAGACCAGATAATTAGTGGTGGCTGGATAGTGGGACAACCA
>NW_018405071.1:13665-14843 GCF_002113885.1 Mizuhopecten yessoensis
TCGGATCCCCAGATGTTAATATCGAGGTATATGATGTTTTAAGGCGACACGGATCCCCAGATGTTAATATCGTGGTAGATGATGTTTTAACCGGATATGGATCCCCAGATGTTAATATCGAGGCAGATGATGTTTTAAGTGGATTCGGATCCCCAGATGTTAATATCGAGGTAGATGATGTTTTAACCGGATATGGATCCCCATATGTTAATATCGAGGTAGATGATGTTTTAAGTGGATATGGATCCCTGGTGTTAATATCGAGGTAGATGATGTTTTAAGCGGATACAGATTCCCAGATGAGTAATGGTCTATACACAATAATCTCTCTCCCGACGTCCGATAATCAGATATCGTAACACAAAACTGATTACATAATCTCTACCATCAGATCATTTCAATTGGATCTACTTTTTTTACGGAAGAATATCGTAACGGCACATGTATTTGTGTGTGCACCCCGACGGTGCGTGCAGTGAAGGTCAGGTGACAATATTGATTTTTTGAGCTATGCAATAATGTGAGCTTCACTTGGGTTAGCGTTAAGTAGAACGAGAAACTGACGACTACAATTTGGTTTGTGTGCCAGCAAACAAAGATCGACCGCGATCAGCTGCTCGGTGTAACAGCACCAACTTCACTACATCACCGAACATAATCTCAGTGTTATTAATTTAAGGAACAATAGTACACATCAAGTTATTATTAATTACCAGGAATGACACACTGACCAATTTAAATCCACTTTTCTTCAATGTTTTTTCTAATCAATTTTTGACGAATAGAATATTTTCTGAAACCCTTTTTGAGCATCCATCCAGGTTTTCTTTTTATAGTTTTTAGATTTGGGGATCAATTGTATGTATGAAATCATGAGAAGAAAACCTTACTTGTAATAAACGGGGTGAATAAAGTATAACAGTATCATTCGACCAGTATTATCAGTTCAAACCTTCAACCACACACAGCCATATTTGATTAAACATGATGGAGTCGAGTGGCGGATCCATTAAAATAACCATGGTGACATTAAGTAAGGCAATGGCTGGTTCCTAAAGGAGTGGTGCAGAAAATGTGGAACAAGGTTTCCAATTAAGTAAATCATATAAAGTTAACTCATTCACCCCTGAAAAACAGATTTGAACTCTTCCAATTCAAAGGTTGGAATAGTTCATTAT
>NW_018405071.1:15434-15651 GCF_002113885.1 Mizuhopecten yessoensis
ATACAAACTTTGAAATATCCAATTTAATCTCGCTGATGAAGCAATAGGAAGCGTGACAGCTTGTCAATTCTCAAATGTTTTGATACTATTAACGAAAAAACTATAATTGTCCATATCTAATGTCAATTGAAATTTCAAAACAGAAGAATTAAGAGAAACATCCAGCGACGGTTGTTGTTGATTACGTCCCTAAGTTTACGAACAAAACGGTATAACT
>NW_018405071.1:15736-16192 GCF_002113885.1 Mizuhopecten yessoensis
ATTGTCCATATCTAATGTCGATTAAAATTTCAAAACAGAAGAATTAAGAGAAACATCCAGCGACGGCTGTTGTTGATTACGTCCCTAAGTTTACGAACAAAACGGTATAACTNTTTTAAACAACAAGGCATTTATGTATTATTATACCTCATCTATATAACAGAGTGTACGATTGGATCATATTAATCACATGGCGGGGAAATAAAACATTGTGGCGCCCTCACACAATTGAATTGCCCCAGGTATATTCCTCTTATTTGGAGCTTCTCTGGAAAACAGCATATATAAGGGCCACCACACCCAAGTTGCGAGTGACTTGAAGCAGAAGACATTGATAGTGCGTCAATTTTGCAACCCGATCATCTCTACTGTTTATCTTGTTGTTTTATTAATAAGTATGAAATATTTATTGTCCATGTGGTAGAGAAACACGATTCTTAGTGCCTTTGTGAAACA
>NW_018405071.1:17565-17833 GCF_002113885.1 Mizuhopecten yessoensis
TGTGCAACGAACGATGATTTAATTGATTTACGTGCTATTAACAGCTACGCTCATTTAAGGACGAGTCACTGGTTTTGGTTGGGGGAGGGAAACCAGATCTGGAGGGCATTCAAGAGAAAAACCACCAACATGCAATATTCAGTTCCTTGTATTAGTACCCCACATAAGCCTGGAACCTGTGAGCCGGTGGTAGCGTATAGGGCTAGTGATCGTACACGGTCAGACATCTTAAGGTAATAGGATTGTGTCACCATTTCTCAGTAGAATT
>NW_018405071.1:18696-19693 GCF_002113885.1 Mizuhopecten yessoensis
CATCACATAATGTACTGTGTTATCACAAAATATACGGTGTTATCACATAATGTACGGTGTTATCACATTATGTACGGTGATATCACATAATGTAATGTGTTATCACATAATGTACGCTGTTATCACATAATGTACGGTGTTATCACATAATGTACGGTGTTATCACATAATGTACTGTGTTATCACATAATGTACGGTGTTATCACATAATGTACAGTGTTATCACATAATGTACTGTGTTATCACATAATGTACAGTGTTATCACATAATGTACGGTGTTATCACATAATGTACTGTGTTATCACATAATGTACAGTGTTATCACATAATGTCCGGTGTTATCACATAATGTACCGTGTTATCACATAATGTACAGTGTTATCACATAATGTACTGTGTTATCACATAATGTACGGTGTTATCACATAATGTACTGAGTTATCACATAATGTATGGTGTTATCACATAATGTACAGTGTTATCACATAATGTACAGTGTTATCACATAATGTACTGTGTTATCACATAATGTACTGTGTTATCACATAATGTACTGTGTTATCCAGTTATACTCATGTCATATTTTTTTGCGTAGTAACCCATGTAATATAACCTATCAGCCCTGTGATTGGTTGTAAGTTTCAATAGTTTCAATTATGATGCCATGCCTAGGACAAGTACACGACATCACAGACTTATGCACTGTAGTCAAAATGGCAACTTTTTACATTTCAAGGTTGCACAAATCGAAATTTGTCGTTTTACACGAATAAATGCCACAAATCTTGATCATGTGATAAACAGGATCTAACACTCGTTTTCATTTCATACAAATTATGAAACGTGTCACAAATTTTTCATTTTAGCTCGCCAGATCTAGAGGCTTGCTAAATTGATTTTTTTCTAGACTTGTTTCATAAATCTCATATTCCCCATATACACTGTACGTGTAAATAATACCAATTGGAATACCTACGGGAAGATACATGTACATGC
>NW_018405071.1:21043-24573 GCF_002113885.1 Mizuhopecten yessoensis
TACACTCGTTTTCATTTCATACAAATTATGAAACGTGTCACAATTTTTTCATTTTAGCTCTTCAGATCTAGAGGCTTGCTAAATTGATTTTTTTCTAGACTTGTTTCATAAATCTCATATTCCCCATATACACTGTACGTGAAAATAATACCAATTGGAATACCTACGGGAAGATACATGTACATGCGTAATGGATGCAATATATATGGGTATCATACTAAAAAGAACACTATATATCAACATTGCAACTGATATCTATGGAAATCCGAAAATATCTAGACCACAATCACCACCCCAGCTGGTAACTGTAAAAGGGTCAGTTCTTTGGATCTGAAAAGGGTCTGTTCTTTGGACCCGAAAAGGGTCTTGTAAAATCCCTGACAAATCAAGATCATGTGCTGAACTTCAGAGATTTGCCATTGGTCTTTACCAGAGACAAGATAATACATATAAACAAGTTTAAATTTATGTGTCTCACACCGAATCAATAACACACAATCTTTGTTAACCCACACTGGTTTCAGGCGAGTAACAGTAGACCGTCGTCATGACAATACGTGTCTTACCAGGGTTGGAGAAATTTCAATGAAATATTAACGACTGAATTTAACCCACAATAAGGCTCGAAATAAAATGTACATTAATAATCAAAATGGGGAAATAGTCGGCAATAACTACATACAGTAGGATCCTGTTCAAATGTCGTAAATCACAATCAGAATCACGTACAATGTAATTGTAATATTTTTCATTTTTGGTAAAATGAAAATCATCAAAAAGCAAGGTTTAACATTTGTGTGGAGTGGGATTTATCAGTTCGATATCAGAATTGTATGCTCGGTTACTTTTCTGACACAATATGTATTTGAAAACTTAAGTTTGTGAACTTTTGATGGTTACAAGAAACGGAAACTTACTATCATGGATAGAAAAAGAAAAGGCATTGTCACAACATATGTCCAAAAAGAAATGTATATAAGTCATACATAAAACGGGTGTCTGAAGCATTCGCAAGGGTATTACAGAAACATTACTTCAGTACACCCAGGTGAACATACATATATAACACTATGAAACAGCTATTTGTTCATCCTATAAAGTCACACTATGTACCGAGGAAAGAAAAGCTGCAACCATATATACATGTACATATATATGGGGCAAAGAAGTAATTTCAACAGTGTGGACAAGTTTATAGGTTGTCAAATGTTCGGAGCGATCCGCTCCTTTTTCAAGACACATTGAAACAGAACAGTTACATGTACATATACATCATATTACAAGAAGATAGAATTGATATACTATGATTGAAAATATAGCTAGTATATAAAACCAATAGTCCCCTCGGCTAAAGACAGCCGAAGGCAGCAATTAAGCTGAAAGCATCGCGGACAAGAAACGCTGATGTAGAGGACCTATTCTTGCGCAAAATGCACTATCATATAAAGTGAGTCAACGAGAAATATCAAAAACGTGGAGCATGTGCATATCTGGCCCGGTAAATGTGAAAAATCTCCAATTTGCTACGGTATGTCTCATTAGTCGCCTCTCAATACTGCGATGGATCTAACAGTCACAGCAGGGGGTCCACACTCAGTCGCCTCTTTTGGTTTAAAGGAATTATGCAAGTAATTATCAAATAAGTGAGTGCAGGAGGAATAAGTAGATGAAATGGCTAAGATACTGTATAAATCTGCAAAATTAATCTGACAATGGCGGTTGGTCACACACACTGACATGAAGCAGCAGGCAGGCGAGATAGCAGACCAACTGTGCAGTAATGCATCATTAGGTCAAATGCCCCCTGGAAGGAAAATGAGCTGATGGCAACCGCCTATCGTTCGTTCATACCTCGAGGGTAGCGGGTTTGTAGATTGGTGATCCAAAACCGTTCTCTCGTACGTCGTCTCGTTTCATCCCATGTAGGGCAATGATCTATGGCAACAACCTGCATGTCTTTCTAACTATGGCTAGGCATATTAAAATGCCTTGCCACAGGGAAGTCTGGTTTGTTCTGCTTAATGGAGCAGTGGTGATTGTTGATCCTGATATTGAGCTGGGTGCAGGTCTCGCCCACGTACTGTAAATTGCATTTATTGCAGGTAATAAGGTACACCACATTGACCGATGTGAATGTCATTGTTTGTAGTATGTGATACACTTTGCCGTTGATTGTACATTGAAATGTATCTGTGGAGCGTGTGTATGGACACAGTTTGCACACCTTCTTGTTACAGGTATTGAAAGAGCCTTTCGCCGCAGCAACGTCAGGTATAGGTAGCTTGCTGCTTACCACAAGAACTCTAATGTGTTTAGGTCTACGATATGCCAGTATAGGAGACTCTGGAAAGATCTGCCTCAGTTTCGCTGAAGATTCGATGAAGCGCCAGTGCTTTTTCAAGATAGATGGAAGTGGCGGCAAGTCTGGGTGGAACATGACTACACAAGGTATCCTTTGTGTATGGGGTCTGACTTTATATACAAGCAGACTTGCCCTGTCCAGTACCCTCACTTTGTCTATTTTACGATCTATCAAAGTAGATTTGTATCCTATATATATACATGTACATGCATAGTGGATGCATTATATATGGGTATTATATATATATCTGTGAAACAGGCTGAAAGTGCAGAACATGATAAATGACTCAAGGAAAGTCAGAGAGATGTTAAACCAAAGAACAGCAGGTTTAATTTACACAAGGGAAAAAAAATCAAGAATTTAAACACGGCTGTGACATCAATAAAGTACAGTATTAACCAATAACAGCCTGTTATAAAGCTGTAACTCTCCAATACAAAGTTTGATAATGAACACCTTCAAATTCTGGCTTAAACCTTTCACCCCTATGTAACTTTAGTAGACTCTACCATGCATTGATCTGTTCGAGTCCATTATGGTCTACAGTGGTGAAAGGGGAAAGGGTCTCAGTACCACTGCACTCTGGTTTTTCTGAATTACATCAACCTCTAGATCTCATACCCTTTCACCACTGTGGACCACAATGGACTCATCCAGATAAAGATATGGTAGCTATATACATGTATAGAGTCTACTAAAATTACCTAGGGGTGAAAAGGTTAATTTTCATTTTTTATATAACTGTAGCAAATTAATGTAGGGTAGCTCAGTCTGTTACAGCTATATATATATAGTATACCGATTTGAAGGGGTTGGCTCAGTCTGTTACAGCTATATATATATAGTATACCGATTTGAAGGGGTAAGCTCAGTCTGTCACAGCTATATATATATAGTATACCGGTCTGAGGGGTTAGCTCAGTCTGTCACAGCTATATATATATAGTATACCGATTTGAAGGGGTTGGCTCAGTCTGTTACAGCTATATATATATAGTATACCGATTTGAAGGGGTAAGCTCAGTCTGTCACAGCTATATATATATAGTATACCGGTCTGAGGGGTTAGCTCAGTCTGTCACAGCTATATATATATAGTATACCGATTTGAAGGGGTTGGCTCAGTCTGTTACAGCTATATATATATAGTATACCGATTTGAAGGGGT
>NW_018405071.1:26587-31386 GCF_002113885.1 Mizuhopecten yessoensis
GGGGGTGCGTAAAATACACAGGTATAGAAAATTTGAAGTTTTTTTCAGGAAAAGATCGACGATTCTGGGAGACCGCCATCTTGGATTATACGGATCTCTATGACAAATGATCATGACGTTCAACAAATTTATTTATGTCAAACATTAATAAAAGATACAGTTGATACATAATGTGCTGTTATCTGAGTTTATGTGAAAAGTATTAATAAATAGGTAACCGTTAACAAAGAAAAGTTTAGCCAATTTCCTATGCCAGAGAATCGCCGATCAACTTACAACGTTACGTTTCGACATCTCGGTGCGTTTCCCCATACTATTACGAAAATGTAGTTGTTCAATTTAAGCTCCGTCGCATGTAAGTTCTGTAAGGTTTTTTTCAAATCGCCTATGCGTATACCATGGGGGTTTTTTCCGGCTCACTTTCATGTTGATCTCGCGTCTAACATTAGGTAAACACGTGATTGATAATAACCTCGTGAATTATTTCAATATTTATTAAATGAAGCATCGTAAAAATAGTCTGCTTTAACTATTTTTTTCCTTGGAGTAGATTTGAAGAGGATGTATTGATTGTCCACGCTTCTAGTATAAACACATTTTTTATAATCCCTTATCGGTCAAATCAGTCTGTAGTTATGACAATGCAGTAGGGATTCGTAATTCACGCCACGTGTTGGTGAGTGAAAAAAAAAAACACGGTCCGTCGATTGCGACTGCAAATCATTTCAATTAGTAGAGCTATTGTTAACGGGTAATCACAGATATAGTGTTAGCTAATTTCTGCATTGTAATTTGTATTGACTGTAGTGTTGAGAAGTGTCAATAATTTACGCTAAAGCATGCGATCCTACCTGGCCTATTGTTCGGGACCAGACGATATCGGTGAAATCATGCCCTCCGGTTAACTTACCTGTAAATGTCGCAAAACCAGCAGTCATGACCACAGATGACCACAGATGACAGATGACCGATTTTAATAATTTTATAGTAGGTACAAATTGTGTGGCCAAAAAAATATCGCCAAACCACGGACTTAGATAATCTAATTCCGTGGCTAAACTGAACTGTGACATGACCTGGTTTGAAGTGACGATACCCAAGCCGCCATGATGAGCCCTTCTCACTGATCGTAATTATGATCAATAAAAGGTATCTAATTATGTCTTTCACCAGGAGATATGCACCAGCGGTTACTTAACATCGAATTACTTATTAATTGATATGTTTTTGTAGGCAAGTAAATGTTTTATGTAAAATATTGCTAAAATGAATTGATGTATGCCGATATGCGCACACGTGTGTGTCATGTGTGATCAGATAACACATTTTACGTAGTTTCTTTTTGGTTTTTAATATCATTTTACATCAATGAAAAAAAATCATTAGAAATATATTTTAAAAAAATATATTCAGAGATCGATTTTCGGAGCATGTTTTTTTTCGGAGCATCGTTTTTTTTCCAGATTTTTTGGGTGCGCAAAATATTCGAGTAGAAGCTTTTTTCCCCGATTTTCAGCCTCAAAAAGTACCTGCGCAAATTACACAGGTGCACAAATTACATGGGTTTTTACGGTACTAGAAATATTGTTAACATCAGAAATTTCTAGATTTTTTTCACAATTAAATAGCAACAAATTGTTTTATCATATGAATCACATAAATTATGTAATGTGTGTAATATCACTCCGGGGAAATGGAATGTGGCATCACGTACATCATTATAAAGCGGACGCAATTTTCATCATTTCAGAGGTGGCCAACTGCAAAATATTTGTTTCAGATCACAATTATACAGTTTACTTTGTATTATATGATAAAAAGAATCTGTCATTCGTTTCCCTTCATTTTAGATTGATGATACTCGTTTTGGATTTTTCAAATTTGCTCGCCAGAGGCTCGCAAACATGAACAAGAGGCCCAGAAGGCCTGTATCACTCACCTGAATATGTTTGAAATAATTGGTATGAAATAAAGATATAGCACTCCATGGTAGGTGCTGTAAGTACATATGAAATTTCAGAAAGATACATCCAGTACTTGAGATATAGCGAGAACAAACTTCAAACACAGCCCCACCCCTATGCCCCTCGGGAGGTCATACCCACCAATTATACAAAATTGAGTCCCCTTGGCCCAAGGATGCTCCGGACTAAATGAGGAGAAAATCCCTTAATCCCTATGGTAGAAGAAGAATTTTAAAGGTTTTACCTCTATTTCTCCTATTGGGCCCCGCCCCTCAGCTCCCAGGGGGACCACACCCACCGTTTATACAAAATTGGTTCCCGTTTACTTTAGGATGTTCTACACCAAATATGGACCAAATCCTTTCATTCCTACAGAAGAAGAAGGATTTTAAGGAATAATTTGCTATGTTTCCCCTATTGGGCCCCACCCCTCAGCCCCCAGGGGGACTAGACCCTACGTTTATACAAAATTGGTTCCTCTTTACCGAAGGATGCTCCACACCAAATATGGACCAAATCCTTTCATTCCTACAGAAGAAGGATTTTAAAGAATAATTTGCTATATTGCCCTGCCCCTCAGCCCCCAGGCAGACTAGACCCTACATTTATACAAAATTGGTTCCTCTTTACCCAAGGATGCTCCAAACCAAATATGGACCAAATCCTTTCACTCCTAAAGAAGAAGAAGGATTTTAAAGAATAATTTGCTATGTTTCCCCTATCGGGCCTCGCCCCTCAGGTCCCTGGGAGGGGCCAGACCAACGGTCTTATGATTGAAGGAAAGGAATAATTTTCTAAAACAGATAACTATTCCTTATATTTACCGGAATTTTCTGTGAACGGTAAATGAGAATTAACACCTTCCTTCTATTGAATCTTTAATCTGAAGGATGACTGTTTTCCACATTATTTTGTTAAGCAGACACAAATTTCATTTCCAAAACATATTAACGTGTGATCGGTTCAATAAAAGTAACAGCCTGAAATTTGCATCAGCCTTAAGCTTGGAGAACTTCGTCAACATCTATTGTTGATAATGTCACACAATTGTGTCTCGTTCCTGGAAAATTTGCATTCCTCTAGATCTGCATGCCAAAATGTTATTGTTGTCGACATTATGGAAACTTGTCACGTTCTATGATCAGATTATGAGGTGATAACTCCACGCCAGATTACAGGAACAATGGTCGTTACGTTATGGTAAACGTGAACAATGGTCGTTACGTTATGGTAAACGTAGACTGAAAATATTCAGGAATAGGACCAATGAACAAACAAAAATGTTATGGTATATTTGATTGATAGGGTGGACCTATCTACAGCTGATTAAGGAGAATCATCCAGCAGATCTTCTCACACAACAATCCATACATATAGATCGGGCATAATCCTGGAGGGGGCCATGATTGACCCCTCAAAAATGAAATTGACCCCTCCATGTTCCAATCATCTTTTAATTTTACATAGAATGGCCCCTCTTAATTTTGATATTGACTAAAAGTGGCTGAAAATGGCCGACTGCTCTCAAAGTCCATGATTTTCCCTGCAAACACTTTGGTGTTGAATTAAACCAATATACACTTGATTTGAATTCTTGACTAAATAAAAACAACACTGTTATGAATATAGCTGGTACTGAAAGCCACCTAATTTAACTACCACTAGCTATAGTGTTTATATGTAAGTGCTGATTCAGGTGTATATATAGCTGGTATTGAAAGCCACCTAATTTAACTACCACTAGATATAGTGTTTACATGTAGGTGCTGATTCAGGTGTATATAGCTGGTAGTGAAAGCCAGCTAATTTAACTACCAATAGCTATAGTGTTTACATGTAGGTGCTGATTCAGGTGTATATAGCTGGTAGTGAAAGCCAGCTAATTTAACTACCACTAGCTATAGTGTTTACATGTAGGTGCTGATTCAGGTGTATATAGCTGGTAGTGAAAGCCACCTAATTTAACTACCACTAGCTGTAGTGTTTACATGTAGGTGCTGATTCAGGTGTATATAGCTGGTAGTGAAAGCCAGCTAATTTAACTACCACTAGCTATAGTGTTTACATGTAAGTGCTGATTCAGGTGTATATAGCTGGTAGTGAAAGCCACCTAATTTAACTACCATGCCACTAGCTATAGTGTTTACATGTAGGTGCTGATTCAGGTGTTGATTGAGGTTTTGTTAATTCAAACTCAGTTTCAGTATTTTGTCTTAATCTTTACCTTGATATACGTGCATAAATTTAAGTGCCATTTTCAGATAATTAAAAACTTTGTTCAATATTTCACATTCGCCAACATGTCCTTACTTTGAAAATCTTTCAAATGATATATTGAAAACAATTTCTCATCTCCTGGTCATGAGACTAACATATGTTCTTGCTTGAACTGTGACTTAACTATAGACAGACTGAAAATATAAATACCCAGTGTATTCATTCGTGTAGAAGAAATAGACAGTGTTGATCGCCTGTCACCAGTAGACCTACATGTAGGTAGCTCCCTGATCAATTGGTAAGAGCGTCCGTTTAGATGTCAAAGCCCTCGGCCAGTTCCTATCACTATTTGTCTTAAGCTTCCATGTAACCTTTTTACCTAACTTGGTAACCTTAAGCTTCCCTGTAACATTTTTACCTAACTTAGTAATCTTAAGCTTTCCTGTAACATTTTCACCTAACTTGGTAACCTTAAGCTTCCCTGTAACATTTTTACCTAACTTGGTAACCTTAAGCTTCCCTGTAACCTTTTCACCTAACTTGGTAACCTTAAGCTTTCCTGTAACATTTTTACCTAACTTGGTAACCTTAAGCTTCCCTGTAACATTTTCACCTAAC